>NW_007731549.1:237221-242165 GCF_000696425.1 Galeopterus variegatus
CCAGGTTCTCTACAAGGTGATGATTTGCAGATCTGTTAATTTTCAAAAACTTAGAAGACAATAAGCCTCTTTAAAACACTATAGTCCTTACACAGGCTGACTCAAGAAAAGTTAATCATAATGCTTATTATTCTTCCTATATATATTTTTTTGGGGGGTAGGGGAGGGCTGCTGACAGGTATCTGAACCCATGACCTTGGAGTTATAAGACTATGCTCTAACCAACTGAGCTAGCTGGCCAGCCTTTATTCTTTTAATATATTTTTATTGAGGCCTTCAGGGTTCTTCCTGTAGCATTGCACTAAAGCTTCAAAGATTAGGCTGAGGCCAAGAAATAGGTCAGTTAAAAGAGCACAGTCAGAAAAATAAGTGGGAACATTATATATTTTTATTAGCCATCTACAAAAATAGATCTTTTGAACAAAATCTGGCATTAATTAGATTAGAAAAAATTAAAGAGGACAGAATGGTATAAAAATATATATAGTTGTTTCAAGCACAGCTGTTATTTCTAAAGTATTCTTTGGCATCAGTCCTGTAATCACAGACTTTAAAATGTTTATAGTGCCTGTACTTGAAATGGCACTTACCAAAGTGTGAACATCTCCTTCTCTGAGGGTGAGATCCCGCTTAGTGATGAGATGGTTCCAGTCACCTTGCCCAACAACTGTGTCATTTTTTTCAGTTGTCTCCAAGGATGAGATCTAGAATTGCATTAAAAAATGATGGTACATAAAAATGGAAAAACATTTTGTATTGACATTTTGACATAAATTCTTATATATGATTAAAAAATAGTGAGTGAATATTTGGTATAACAGAAAATTCGCCATTTAATATATGGTAAACAATAAAAATAGAAAATAAAGATTAGAGTCCTTAATATGCACACAAAAAAGTTAGCATTCTCTATCCATTACTTTCTCCCCTTGCATAGCTGGCGGGGACACTGATGAAACACACAGAAACAGCCTAAAATTCCACAGTCCATCTGTAAGACAGTCAACTATGAACATGTTTTGTATTTCATTTTCTTAACTTTCCTTAAACCATATTGTGTAAAACGCTTCTTACGCAAATGTATGTGCTAGGATAGAGATGACTGTATTCAAAAGTACATATAACTCCATAAAATGACATTTTTCTAGGTCATGTAAGTCAAGAGAGTCATAAGAAAAACAGTATGTCTTATCCCAAAGAGAAATTTCAACAGTAAAACAGCCATAACACTATATTTTATACTGGATAAACCATGATGCAAAGTAGCCAAGTGACTCTTAAATTGAGTCACATGAGAGTATCTTCTGAGGCTCACTAAACACTCCATAAATATATGGTTCACTAGGACTTTACAAAATTATTTCTTACCCATTACACAGGTAATCTAACCCTTACAGTACCAGTTACAAATTAAAATATTTTTGCAGAATAGGTTTGTGTACTAAAATAGTTGTTTCTTTCATGCATTTTTTTTTTTACAGGTTTAGGAAAAAAAGCAATAAAATATCACCATAATGAAGAGCTGCTATTAAGCACATTACCTTAATTCTCAAAGGGTTGATCTCCATATCTGAAGTACAGTTCATTGGCCCATCAATATCATAGTGAAGGATGTACAACAAAGTGTCATTGTTATATTTGTAAGGCCACTGAAGATTCAGCATCGCCTTGCTGAATGAACTTGGACCATTGTTTCTCAGCTAATGAAGAAAAGAAAATGCAAACACATTGGGCAAAAATCTATTCTATAATTCTTCCCCTACATCAACTTTAGATCATATTAGCGACAGGATTTGAATAACAGCAGAGTTTCCAAAGTTAGACTGTAATATCACAATGTGACCATTATTATGCAAAAGAGAGCAAACTCGACATTTGTATCTAAAGTAGAGTTATATGTGTTAGAATGAAAATATAAACAAGAGTGGAAAATATTAAAAAGTTATCGATGAATGATGATGAAGAAAATTTTCTTCCTCCATAAAATTTTGATTATCTGCTACAGGCATTTTTAAATTTTTAATCAGAACTACAAAATGCCCATGAAAAAATACCCACTAACCTATTGCTTTTATTCAAGTAGAACTAATTGGTTTTAAACAAAAAATTATATTAACTGGTTTCTTTAAACACTTAAAGCTATTTGTCTAATAAAACATAAACTTATAAATAGGGAACAAATTTCAAAAAAATCTGTGGTACATACTTAAGCTGTGCAGTTTACATAAAAATTACACAGAATTGTTTTTAAAAAGTAACTTAGCTGTTCCTCCCTTTGTTGGCTCTCCCGCTATGTTTCAGTTAAATCCAACAGCTGCAAACCTCATAGATGTGCTGAACAACTGGCCCAACATCTTCTTCAGTCTCAGGGTTCTCCTTGTGCTCCCAATTTGGAATTGGAAGAAAGATATGATCAGGACTTGAGACTCTAAACAATGACCAAAGAAAACCTACCATGAATATCAAAATGATATAGTCAGTTCATTTTCAAAAGTACCCTGTCTGCAAACGAATAAAATTAGATCCAGTAAAAAAAATTTTTAAAGAAAAAACTAGTGAACACATACATGCACAAAAACTGCTCTTATTAAATCTACATGTAACAGGTGAATTGATAAGGTAACTTGTGTAAAAGCTCAATAAACTTATTTTGTGCCTGTTGTTGTCATGTCTTGTTTCTTTTTAGAGGATCACCAAATAAATATTTGGGGCTTTGGAACACAAATAGGACTTTAATTCTACAGAAGCTACTACCCAATAAAATGACTAATAAATGTGGAATGTCTACTGTCCAAAAGAAGCTAATACCTAGCAGTTACTTTTACAAATCATCATGAGAACGAGATACTCAACTTAGCAATCATACTGACCCTCTTATCTCAACAGCAGCTAAAACAGCAAGGTCAACTTTGTAAGATACAACTGGGCTTACTTTGTCAAAAAGATTAGAGCTGAAAAAGAAAAAAATATATATTTAGGACTAAATTGACCATAATAATCAGTAAAATCATACAGAAGCAAACCCAGTGAAGGTAAAAAAAAAAAACAAATTAAAACCAACGAAAAATAAAAAATTTATAAATCAAAATAATTATTTTCACTAGCATTTAATTTCAAAATGATGATCAAGTCTTGTTTCTCTATTTTTAGTTTGGCTTCACAAACTAAAAACTGAAGATAAAATTATTCTTATACTGTAAATATTGATTTTAAAAATGTTATAATCAAGTACTAGAATTTAAATCTGTGCTATTCCATAATATTTATAGTATATTACATAATATATTTATAATAAATAATATTTCCTCAATAGTTTTTATAAGCTAAGACACATTTTCATACCTTTGGATTTGTAAATCAAATTTCACAGAAGTATCCATCTCTGATTGCTGGTGCACACTGAAACGAAGACCAGATAAGAGCTAAAGAGGAAACGGAAAAATGATGTTAGTCAATGTCTAACTAGTATAATTTCAAATCCAATGTCTAAATAGAAAAGAATGTTCTAAAACAGTGTTTTTCTGAGCTTACAAAAAAACTGAACAAAGATAATTAAACTTGATTTTCTATCAAATCTCTTATTTAAGGTACTTGGGCCAATCCATAGCAGAACCATTTAACAACAATTATTAATTACAATTATACCTACCTGTAATATTAATTATCTTTCTAAAAAATGCAAAGTAAATGTTTGTTGATCCAATGAAAGTACAGCAATTTGGCACAATGACTTGGTAATAGGAAGCTAACAACTGAACTCTTAATGGGCCAGGAAGGAAGAAATGGATGGTTTACTAGAGTAAGAGAACTGGCTAACGCAGGCATGAGTATGTCCAGAATCAGAATTTCTCCTTTCACGCCTCTTACAACCCTCCCCCAACACCCAACATCCTAACTCCTGAGGGTGGAAAATTGACAGATTTTAAAGAAAACAAGTGAGCAGGCTTCTTGGGGCTCATATAAATGGTATATAAAAATGGCACTTCTTAGGGACCCCCCCTCTCACTCTATGAGCCTGGAACTGGCCACTTGGAAAAACCAGGATCTGTCTACAGTGAATGAGCCATGAATGAGAAAGCTAGAGAGAATGAGAATATGACAAAATAAACAGCATGCTCACTGGTTAATGGCACACTGAATACATGTGAAAAAATGGAACTCACGGTACTGTGTTCAAGCCCTCTTTCCTACAATAACATATATCTAGAAATAATAATGATTTTTAATGGAAAATGTATTTAAAGAAACATGAAATATTTAGCTCCATATTAACATAGATATTCAAGTTGCCAATATCAATGTTCCATTAAAATAAATAAATTTTATTGAAAAAGTAACACAACATACACTGCCATTTTTTCCTTGATGTATTTTGTTTACTTTTTAGATGATTTGGGAAGAATCCCATTGAGTGATTCTTTTCTAGCTTCTGGGCTCCCTGCTCCGCCATGTGAAGGGGAGTCTGATCCAACTAACCTTCTCTTTGATCCTCTGTGTGGAATCTATAACATATGGTTTTGAGTTAATGAGATAACTCTATCTCACAGAAAAATGACAGTCTTGGTATTTACCAGAGTGGCTTTTGAGGATCCATGAAGGCATCAGTTTAAAATGCCAAAATTATCATTTCAGTCCTTAGTTTAATCCATGTTCTCATCTATTTACCACATTGAAGGCAGTGTAAAAAAGCAGCTTATTGAATACAAGAGTACTTCAAAAAATTCATGAAAAAAGAGAATTAAAAGATACTATGAATCTTTCAATGAACTTTTTGAAGTTCCCTCCTATAGTGTAATAACACAAACTAAATTCTAATCATTAAATTGTTAATCAAAAACAATTTAAAGTCACTATTTTGAAGTGTTTATTTAAAAAAATTACTATAAACAAACCCAGAGAAAAATATGCCATTCTGTTGGGGGGGGGGGGATCCACTTAATTAAT
>NW_007731549.1:243065-245629 GCF_000696425.1 Galeopterus variegatus
GAATTATGTAAGATAGGCACTCTATGGTCTAGCAATTCAGCCTTAGGTAGAATGGCTAAGCTTGTGCTTCACTAAATAGGGAAGTAGATCATTCATTAATGTTAATAAGACCTGTGAGTGCATTTCGATTTTTAGAGGCAGCTTGCTTACTTCACTGTTTCGTACAACGCCGATGAAATCAGCCTGCGGTGGAATGGAAACGATGAGCTCAGCTTCATAGGCCCCTTCTCCTTGATTCTGAGCCTTAACGATCAATGTCAGAGGGTTGTCGTCCCCAATATAGATCTTCTTTTGATCACTACAAGTTAATACAAATCTAGTTAGTGAAAAGAAGACTACATGAGAGAATATGACTGTTCAAAGAAACGAGATAAATACACAGACAGCACTCAAGATATTTTCAGAGTACTTCACAGCTCAATAGAAACCAGAAAAGATCATACTGGGAGCAAATTCAATGCTTCCCTCAGCAAAAGAAAACATTGATGCCACTAACATAGCCCTATTGTTCTTATTTATTCCTAAAGTAACTTTATATCTCTGAATATACTTTTTAATTTCTTGATATTTTTCTAAAAGCTGAATTAATCATTTGTCATAATTCTCACAATATTCTTTATAATTTGTATGTCATATAAAATGGAAAGGATATTCCTTAAGAGTATATGTCTACAATGAAGTGTGTCTTTAAGATGATATGATATTACTTTGTGAACCTCTACCCAAAGCTGAATGGTAATACATCTGTCAACCTGGGCAACTAGTGAAAATACAGTGAAAATATTTTTTTGAAATTCAATATCAATAGTGTTATTATCATAAAAAATCATGCATTATTCTCCAACATAACTAATTCTCACTAAAAAATGAACAGCAAAGTGTGTTCATACATTTAAATTTCTTATTATACTGTTTATTGTCTGGAACAAAACTTACCTGTCTACAGAAATTTCCAGTTNTTTCTTATTATACTGTTTATTGTCTGGAACAAAACTTACCTGTCTACAGAAATTTCCAGTTTGGGTTTACAGACATTGTCTTCACCACAGTCAAGTAGAATATGAGCCTAGAAAAAAACATTTTATTTTTTCTACATAAAAAAATACGAAAACAGGTTTCATATGCAATATATATCAATATATGTGGAAATACATATATATACATATGCATATATTTTTATATACACTCATCAACTTGTTTGTATACCTGCAAAAGAGATCATGACCACTTATGTTTTAAACAGGTCAGTGTAGCTATTCAAGAATGAGAAAGAAGAAAAAGATTCAAAGGACATAATACAATTACATGGAAAGTTTTAATTTTATCTCAAATTAGCTGTCATCATTCTGGAATAAAGTCTGGTGTAAAAGAGAAAGTAATAGTCAAGAAATGGGGGTTCATTGTGACTCTGCTTCTAGCTAGGTTATGTGATCTTGAGCAAAATAAATACCCTTCCAGAGTTTCTCACTGTGGAGGTGCCTCTGCCAATATCACAGAAATACGGCTGCAGAGGATAAAAGAAGAAGGAGCTGTAGATATATAGCAGCCATTCAGTCAGGCAGACCAAAGGGGAAAGGAAATTGGACAAAATGAGACCAGCATGTGCATCTCTTTGGAAAGAGATGAAGGAAAAGGAACTAGAAGAGTAAAAGTTAGGTAATCAGGATAGTTAAAATGAGCAAAAACCTGAACTTTTTCCCTCTAGATTTAGCCAGGAGAAGGTGCCAGCTAGAGTAATATGGAAAGACCAAAAGAGAGAAATAGTGGGAAGAAGCAGAGGAGCTTGGGTGAGAGAAGGAATATAAAAATTAAGAAAAGAAGGAGGGAAAATAAAGTTAAAGCCATTCTTAGTTTGTCTCTGTTAACATACCAAGGGCTTCCCAGAGGCAGACAAAAAGAAGAGAGAAATGGATTTAAAGGAGAAGAATAATGAACAGAATCCATTAATGAAAAGATGATGATGCTGTATACTTCCAAGTCACAAAGGATATGCCGCTACCCAATTATATGATAGGAATCTTAACTGTCAGATTAATTGAGATGAAACCCCAAAATATATGTGAATTAATTCAATTACTTAGATGTAAACAGTTGTTATAAACTTCAGGGGAAAAAAAAGGTCACGACTATTAGAAAACCTTGAGGAATGTGATTCTTTAAGTCATACCAAGTATAAATCACTGCTCAATTAGTTCAGGAATAGAGTGTGGAATAATAAATTTACTAGTGATATGGTGTGTATAACATTCCCTGTTAGAATGACAGATGAGTATCTGAAGTTTGGAATGAAAAATATGTTTAAAATATTAATAAAACTGTGGTAAATAGATACTTGGCTAACCACCACTCTACACAAAAGAAAAAGGACTTAGCCGGCATTAGAGCAGCTACAGTATTAAAATACACTATCATTAAAGATAGTTTCAGAAATAGAAAAGCATAAAACAATGTCTTCCATGCCCAGATAACCAAATCTCTACATTTATATACTTAATACAGTAGCTACTAGCAAGCCACAGGTGGCTTTTGAGCACTTGAAATAAGCCTAGCATGACTGAGGAACC
>NW_007731549.1:246036-249291 GCF_000696425.1 Galeopterus variegatus
ACGACTATTAGAAAACCTTGAGGAATGTGATTCTTTAAGTCATACCAAGTATAAATCACTGCTCAATTAGTTCAGGAATAGAGTGTGGAATAATAAATTTACTAGTGATATGGTGTGTATAACATTCCCTGTTAGAATGACAGATGAGTATCTGAAGTTTGGAATGAAAAATATGTTTAAAATATTAATAAAACTGTGGTAAATAGATACTTGGCTGACCACCACTCTACACAAAAGAAAAAGGACTTAGCCAGCATTAGAGCAGCTACAGTATTAAAATACATTATCATTAAAGATAGTTTCAGAAATAGAAAAGCATAAAACAATGTCTTCCATGCCCAGATAACCAAATCTCTACACTTATATACTTAATACAGTAGCTACTAGCAAGCCACAGGTGGCTTTTGAGCACTTGAAATAAGCCTAGCATGACTGAGGAACTGATTATCAAATTTTATGTATGTTTAGATAAACTTGAGTATGTGAATCTACTTTTTCAACTATAAATTATAAGAATTCTAAATACAAAGAAAAATATTTCCAATGAAACTCTAGGATCTGAATTTTGATGTGCTATAAATGTATATACTATACTGTGGATTTTGAATAGAGTAAAAACTAGAATGTAAAATACTTCAGTGATAATTTATTTATTTAAAGATGACCGGTAAGGGGATCTTAACCCTTGGCTTAGTGTTGCCAGCACCACGCTCAGCCAGTGAGCAAACCTGCCATCCCTAAATAGGATCCAAACCCATGGCCTTGGTGTTATCAGCACCACACTCTCCCGAGCTAGCCACAAGCCGGCTCTTCAGTGATAATTTTTAAATTGATTACATGTTGAAATGATAATATTTTAGATATTGTTGTGAGCTGAATTGTGTCTCTCCTAAAATTTATATGTTGAAATCCTAACACCCTGGATCTCAGAATGTGACTGTATTTGGAGATATGGTCTTTAAAGAGGTAATATGAAAGTTAAAATGAGGTCATTAAGGTGGGCACTACTCCAAAATGACTGGTGCTTTATGAGAAGAGGAGATCAAGACACAGACACAGAGGGAGGACCATGTGAACACACAAGAAAAGGTGACCATCTACAAGATAAGGAGAGAAGTCTCAGAAGAAACCAAATCTGCTAAAAAACTTGACCTTGAACTCTAGCCTCCAGAACTGTGAGAAAATAAATTTCTGTTGTTCAAGCCCCCCAGTCTGTACTACTTGGTTATGGCAGCCTCAGCAAACCAGTACAGATATATTATGAAATATATTTTACCTGTTTTCTTTCTACCTTTAAAAAAATGTTGCTAACCAGCAAATTTAAAACTACAAATGAGGCTCACACTATATTACATTTCTAGTGGACAGCAGTACTCAATAGGGGGAATGCAGTGAATTGGAGGACCTATTTTAGAGAGAAGTAAATAATAAAAATGGTGGGATGGGTAATTAACACAGAAATAGGAGTAAATAACAGAGTTAAGAATGCAGAAGGAAAAGTGCCTGAAAGTAAATAGTTTAACTGTTGAAACAAATGTGAGACACAAAGGAAACACACAAAAAAGATTCAAATAATGAAGGATGAGAGCAGGAGGGGAGAAAAAGAAAGCCAAATATTACTCAAGTAATCATTTCCCTCCAAGGGGGTTCAAAAGTTAATCTACTTGTTTAGCTGGCTTTAACATGGTACTGGCATTAAAGAGATTGGTGAGTTCGCTAAGAATCGAAAGCAATGGTAACAAGAGAAATAGGAGATACAGTAACAGTATTTAAATACAAGGGTTTTACATAGGATTTTCTAAAATTATAATACAGTATTTCTAAAATTTTATATTGCTTTATTTGGTTTTACGAAGAATTATTTATGTACTATAATATGCATATATGTATATATATAGAGAGAGACTTTTTTCAATTAAAATGTGCATCGAAGATAACATAGGTATCAAAGATGTTTAGCAAAATACTAAAACACTGTAAATAAACTGGTGATTTGTTGTTTTCCTTGAATTATTTCACTATTTTATGTATATGAAATGCTGCCCTGTCTTTCTCTGCACATCATTAAGTTGAGTGGCTTTAAATACCTCTGACCTGAAAATTCAGATTCCTTCTCTGACTTCTTTGACTAAACATTTAACGACATCATAAAAGCAATCCCTGACAATATTTAAAAAAGGTCAACGTAAGAAATTAGTGATAAATGGAGAAAGCACAGTACCTGTCGACTCATGTTGGCAGGAGTGAACTGGTTAAGAATGGGTTGCAAACCTGTTGCATCAGCAGCTGTTCTGTAATCCAACCGATACTCCATAAAAATAGTAATTGGAGTGAGTTTGTCTCTAAATTCGGATTCATCCTAGAAATGGAAAAGCTTTGAATTAATGATGACATCAACTTAAACTATCTGGAGAAATCCTAAGTGCACATCACAAAGCCAGCTGTATTCATCCCTTAATCTTTTAATTCTGCCAAAACTCTGAGAAATTATATTTTGTGTTATAATAACAAAGGGGTAACCTAAAAGCTTATCATTATTCACTGAGAACTTGCAATCAAATTTTTGTTTTATAATGTAAAATTTGATTCACATAAAAATATACAAAGCATGTTAATGAAATGAGCACACACACACATACACACACACACTCACAATAGCTGGGACATCCCCAATAGCTCTTAAGCTACCCACGTACTTCTCTTTTCATCTCTCTGCCTTTCTTCTCAGAGGTAACCACTATCCTGAATGTTAAGTTCACCATTCCCTTGTTTGCTTTTCTATAGTATCACTTTTTTGAAATCTGTTTAAACTTCTTTTCTGGTCTATGCATGGTCAATTTTTATATTCTGTAATTGGTGGGTGCCAGATTTTATACAGGTCTGTTAAATCAAGCTTTTGCTATACAGTACGTCCCTGAACAATATGTTCTCCAGTTTTGCTTTTTCCTTTTTTGCTTATTTAAAAATGGGATCATACGTTGTCTTCTGTGATTTGCTTTCTGTTCAACCCTCTTGTTAAGATTCATCCATACTGTTGCATGTAGCCAAGATTAACTATTATTGTTCAGTAATAATTCTTAATATAAATATACCACAATTTATCTGTTCTTCTGTCAAAGGTTATTTGGGTTGTTTTGGAGTTTTTTTGTTTTTGCTACTACAAAAATGTTGCAATGATTATTCTTATACATAGTGACAACTAGATCTGTCAGCTCTATATTACCATATTATTTCCAAAGTCTTCATAACAATTTA
>NW_007731549.1:249758-251241 GCF_000696425.1 Galeopterus variegatus
TTTGTTTCTTAAATCATAAACAATTGAAAGCTTTTTCTATACTTAAGATAGTCATTTTTTTTTCCTTCTTTATTCTATTCATGTGGGAAGTTACACTTAAAGATATTTAATGTTAATCTACCCTAGGATAAATCCAATTTGGTATATTTATCTTTTTTTTTTTTTTTATAAACTGCTAGGATTTAGTTTGCTTATATTGATTGAGCAATTTTACATCTATGTCTTTGTGTAAGACTGGAATGAAATTCTTCTTTCTTGTACTATCTTTGACCAGTCTAGGTGCCAACTACACAAGTTTCATAGAAAGAGTTTAAAATTTTTTCTGTTTTTCTATTCTTTTGAAAAGTTTGTTTAATATCAGCATGTCTTGTTCTTGAATGGTTAGATTGCATATAAAATCATGTGTGCCTTTGTGTTTTCTTTGTGTAAAGATTTTTAACAGCCAATTCAATTTTTTAAATGGTTATAGGATTATTCAGATTTTCTAGTTCTTATGGCAGTTATGTTTTTCTAAGAATTTTTCTGTTTTGTCTAAGTACTCCTATATATTGGCATATGGTTATTTATAATATTCTGTTATTTTAATCCCTCTTTTATCTGTAGCATGTCCCTTTCGATTCCTAATTTTGTGGGGTTTTTAATTCTTTCTTTCATTTTTTTCTTAATTAATCTTGCATTAAAGGGTACACATTTACCTTTATATTTGGCTTCTGTGACATCTACACATTCTGATATGTAGTATTTTCATTATGATTTAGTTCTAAGTAAATTCCCATTATGATCTCTTTTTTGACCCATAAGTTATTTAAAATCATATTTCCTGTGATTTCCCAGAAAATCAATTTCCCAATTTATCTTTCTGTTATTGACTTCTAAAACTTGCATTGTGATCAAATACCACATTTTCTATATCACTTTTCTGAAGTTTAGACTTCATTTACAACCTATACATGGTCAATTTTTATATTATCTAATAATTAGGTGCTAGGCTCTATATAGGTCTGTTAAATCAAGCTTGTTAATTATGTTGTTTTCTAAATCTTTATTGATGTTTTTGTCTTCTTTTAAAAAATTTCACCCTTAATTTATTTAAGCATTTTATATGAATTTATATTCTGTAATTGATAATTCCAACACCTAAGCCTTTATAGGTCTAAAATCTGTTTTTTTCTTCTATTGGCCTGTGTTGGGTACTTTTACTTTTTAAATGCATTCATATTTGATTGAACTAAACCTGTAGAAATCATGGGTCCCATACTGGATTGTTCTCCTCCAGAGAGGCTTTGCATTTCTTCTTGCTGCAGTCAGGGTGCATCCCTGTCCTGAGAGCACTTTAGACTGAGGCAAAGGTCTGGGCCTAATACAGGAGTCTCAGATTGAGATCCCTGGTTTGCAGAAAGCCTCAGGTGAGTCTGAATCCCTGTGCTGGTGTCTGCAATCACTGCTCACCCTCTCCCCAGGCTGCATCCCTTGCCAGCAACCT
>NW_007731549.1:251624-252606 GCF_000696425.1 Galeopterus variegatus
TGTAGAAATCCATTACTTCACTGACAGGTTTGACACCTGACAAAGCCAAATTACCTCAAGTGTATTTTTCTGTGTTTTTCCTTTTGGTATAATACCAATTTACAGAATGTAAAAATCATTTAGATGAAAAAGAAAAAAATAATGACTAAAAATAAAAGGTAATAGATCAGAAAAGTATCTCTTACCCGCAGATATGCTATCAGTTCCTCACACTGCATCTGTCCCCCCCTTGAAATAGTCATGTTCTTGGAATGACCTGGGGACCTGTTATGCAGAAACAGTGCTCGTCGAATTGCTCCCTTTTGCTTGAGTTTATCCAAAAGAAGCTCCACCTGGAAGTCTACACAAACCAAAGGATTTATAACCAACATATTCTTTACAGATACCTATCTGTTCTAGATAGCAAGAGTTTTTCATGTAAACAGATATCTATTCTTTAGAAGTAATTTGCTTCTAATTCATTAAAATGTCTATACATTACAGCAAGACTACAACATATTAATTCTGAATAAATATTTAATACTGATTAAATAATTAATCCAACTATCCCCAAAGTAATGTCATACATAATCCCAAATAATGATGCTGGCAAACAACTATCAGAGAGAGGGGAATTTTGTCTTTTATTTTAAGCTGAGGGGAGGAAGTCCAGAGGATGAAACAAATGTAAATTAAGACTTTCACCATTAATTCAAGTAGCAAAACTTTTGCCAATTTTGATTAAAAAGTATTTACTAATATGCATCCATATCATTATATTAAACACAGAGATGAACAAACAGTTTGCATCACTTTCAACTCCTGCTTCCAAAGAAGCTACCATGCCAAATTGTCAGATCCATATGTCCTCAAGAAGCAAGTGACCAAGCAGAGTTTAATGAGTCAAGAATCATTTCAAAATAATTGTGCAACCAATAGTCTGAAGCACCGTTGTTAGGATTAGTGACTCCTAAGATTCAGTTCTTTAAGTAGTTTCTTAAAA
>NW_007731549.1:253092-258684 GCF_000696425.1 Galeopterus variegatus
GAAGCACCGTTGTTAGGATTAGTGACTCCTAAGATTCAGTTCTTTAAGTAGTTTCTTAAAAAGAGATGAGTTTAAGTCTTTAAAACCACAAGTCTCTTCCAAAATTTCTCTAAATGTTGACCTTCATTTCAAATTCAGGTGCAAGACCAGGGCTACTTTGTTTCACGTTCTGTTCTAGGCAGCCACAACGCCCTCCTTGCAGTTTCTCAAACACAAGCAGCACACACCTGCTGCACGCCTCTTGAAATTGCTGTTTCCTCTGTGGGAAATACTCCTCCAGACACCCTGTAGCTCCCTCATTTCCTGCAGGTCTCCACTGAAAAGTTATCTTGCAGTGAAACTTTGCTTGGCTACCCTACATAAACTTCCACACTCATTGGTTTCAGTCCTGTTCTCTGCTTTATTATATTATCTCTTAGGTCTTGTCACTAACATACTGACAAATCTTGGCAGTAATTATTTAACACTCCTACCTTGTCCTCAGGACCACATAAACCATTTTAGGAAAGGAACAGTAGTATTTGCTGTGTGGATTAAACTTAGTGACCAAAATCTATTCTCCTCCTTCTATTTCTAAACACCTCTATCCTGAGATCACTGGAGGCTTCCCCAAGACATAAAATATTAACTTCAAAGTAGATCATTTACTTAAAAACAATGACATTCATTCCTCCAGAGTTCATTTATCTCACATTGGTAACTGCTTAATTTGCTAAAGTTCTATCCTGAGATCACTGGAGGCTTCCCCAAGACATAAAATATTAACTTCAAAGTAGATCATTTACTTAAAAACAATGACATTCATTCCTCCAGAGTTCATTTATCTCACATTGGTAACTGCTTAATTTGCTAAAGTCCATATGTTTGCCATTCTGTGGACTATTTTGCTCATGATGTTCATAAATTATTTCTGAATTGTCTTAAGAGTTGCCAAAGAAAGTAATTATGTTGTAACCTTAAATGTCTTTAAGTATAAACATTCAAATGAAAAACAATAACAACAGTTTGAATAACTATTCAAATATCTGAAAACCGTATGAAAATGTGTATGCAACAGCATTAAAATAATGATTTTTCACAAGATACTTACTAAGTTTCCTGGGAAGTGCTCCTTTGCCATCTGCCTTTAAGCAGAACCTCACATTAAAACTGCAGGAAAATAAAATATATATGTAAATCCTGTAATCCCAGTTAGACATATTTTTTAATAACAACCAGATCTCACATTTCTAATATATAGTTTATATTTGTAAAGCCTTATATCTTTCTTCATGTGTTAATATTATTCTTAAAATATGAAACTATACAGACTAACTCATCCTTCAGTAATTTAAGCACATTTCCTTTCATGGTAGCTTGATGAGAAGAAGGAAAAAAAAAAGTTTGAAAAAGAATTAAACAGATAAACAAAAACAACAACAACAACAAAAGGGGGAAATAAAAGATTTTCCTAATCTCTTCTCATTTATAGAACCTGTTGATAAAATGATTTTAGTAATGTCTCACTTAATAAAAAGACCCACTACTGAAGCGTCTTTTAATTAGCAAGCTCCTCTAGAACAGTGTTTTTCACAATTTATCAACAGGTCCTGACAAGTCATGAAATTGGTTTAATATGTTGTGTCCAGCTTCTTAAAAATACAAATTAAATAAATAAAATTGACTAAGTATCAAGGGTTAATATGATTTTGTGAAACTTTAGCTTTAATTACACATGTTTGCTGGATTATGAAGTAAAATATATTTCTTACTATGCCATGGTCAAAATCACAAAAGCTACCGCTTTAGTTAGTGCATTTGAATCCTTAGGATTATTAAAAGCATATTATTTGCAACTTCACAGGACATGCAAGGTGAGAGAAGAAAAGAAAGACAGTAAAATTTAAAGCCAAAATCTTGAAAACAATTTCATTACCAGTCAATAAAAATGAAGAGCAAATATTACTAATTTTTTAATGTAATACAATAAAATTTTTTCTTTAAAATTTCAATAACCACAATAATAATTCAAAAATACTCAAAAATATTTCAAAAACAAAATCAGAAAAAATATCTTTCGTTAGCTCTTTTGAAACAAAATTTTGCTAACTATCATCATTCTCTTCTTCATCTGTAAATTCTCTGCTATTTTTCTGTATGAGAAAGAAAAATGAACAGTGTTTCTCAAGTTGGGCTATAACTGGTGATTTTAATAGTATATAGGTCAAGATTTTTCATTATTATTTTTATACTTACTTTGAGATGTATGAGAAAGATATTGGTTTCTCCATTTTATTTTAAAATAATTTGAAGTAAAACGAGTCAATTTAAAGAAAATCTTAAGAAAATTTTAATACAGGTAAAATGAAAAGATAGGAAAAAATCAGGAAAGTAGCATGTAAATGATGGAGACTTGAGAAACAATGGATTAAAGAAGAATTCAAATATTTAACTTATGAAAAAATATTATTATTTTTCTTTGGAAAAATAAATTTATTCTATTAAAAATAATAAATGGGCAAGTGGAAGACCAATATGTTACAGTGAAATAATTTTTTTTCATTTGGCTACCCACAGATATTAAATCTAAAACTGAACATATCTTTCAAAAATTACAACGTTCATAGACCTGTTTAGAATAAAATATAAACGAGTTCTAAGATCTTACTAGCTTTTCCTTATTTTTGAATATATTCATTGTTTATGCATAATTCTTAAAAATTCATTTTATACTAGTTTATAGAGTATTTTTGCAGCCTTCTACATATCTTCTTTGGAGAACTATTTCCACAATCCAATCTATGACATGAAAATAGGGAGTATCCATAGAAATTGCTGCAGTGACATTTCAGCCCTTCCCCCGCTTCATTTTCAATTGTTCTTACAATGATTGAACTGATAATCACAATAATAACTATTAGTAAACAAATAAACTCACCAGGAAACTTTGAGAGCTGTTCCAGGCAGTGGGCAGGTTTTATTGTCTTGATTTAAAATGCTAGGGTACACTTCAAGGCCAGCATTTACTGTGATAACTGGTCTGGCCCTAGTGGGGGAAAAAAAAAAGAAAAAAGTTTTTAAGGAAGTTTGATTGATATAAGCATTTTAGGCTCACATTCACTGCATATACAGTGCAATGTCTACTAAAGCATTGTTTGCCATAAGAAAAAGAATAGGAGCAACCTAAACATAGGATGACCATCTGTCTCAGTTTGCCCAGGACTTTCTTAATTTTAGTACTGAAAACCCTGCATGCTGGGAAATAGCTCAGTTCCAGGCATAGTGGGATAATTGGCCAGCCTGTTTACATTCAGTACATTAAAGCAAACGGTTAAATAAGTCATGGGATATCTACCTAACACAATGCAATACAGTGGGAAAAATGAGTGCCATAAAGCCATCTGTGCTAGTATGGGGTGATCCCTAAAATACATCCAAGATATAATTTTAGTAGGAGAGAAAAAAATAAAAACCCACAATGTACAAAGGATATCTACAGGCACACATACATACTTACACATGATTTTTTAATGCATAGAATACTTCTGGTAGGATATACTAATAAAGTAGTAACTGGTGTGAGCAGAAGTATATTTTTTTATTGTATGTTTGGTTTTGTATTGTTTAATTTTTTTTACCACTGTTACTTCATTAATAGCAATTTAAAAACTAAATCAATAAATTAAAATAAATATAGTTTTCCAAAGTTCAGATGTGCAGGCTTAAATCCTGCACAAAAATATAGTAGGCTCTCAATGTGCCTGTATCAAAAAGGATAAATCCCTGAAATCTGTGAGTACACATGTTGCCTCTATAGCTATAATTAAGCTGACCCATCACAAACTCTATTACACAACACAAATGTTAGTTTTCCTGCCATGGATAAATTCAATCCACAAAAGTATAAACATCTTAATCTACTTGGGATTCCAGTTGCTATTCTAAGGTATGAGGAAATGATGAAATACAGAAAGTAATGGAATATGTATGAAGCTGGGAAATAGAGATATGAAAATTTATACATATTTCTCTAACAAAAATATTCACTTTGGAATTCAATACATACAGCCCTTATAGTCATAGAATACTTAGGCACAAGCACCAATTTCATTTCCTGCCTCTGATAAGAAAATGTAAACTCGTACAATTTTTGAAGAGAGATTAAAAACACAGGAGAATACCCTTTAACATAACTTAAAGGACAAAGGGGCAAAATTCTGAACACTTTTCTAAATAAAAAAATTTACAACTTTATCTTCTTTGGGGCTTCATTGTATAAATACTATTTGCCGTTAATTTTCCCAAGGAAGGGATACCTCTTGCTGGAGGGTCCCGGGAAAGTTAACTGCTTCGGGGCCTCTTACTGCTCAGAAGAAAAAAAAAAAAAAAGAAGAAAATCTTGAATAGGAAGAATAAACAAATATTGTCATTATTTCAAGAAATTAAGCTGATATTCAAACACTGGCACTTAACTAAAAATATTTCAAATAATTCAGAATATTCCTACATTACAGGATATGGAACACGCTCACCTGTATAAGACAGCTCGATCTACACCAAAGGCTCCTACAATTAAGTCTTAAGAGAGAAGAAAAACATGTTAATAATAATAATGGTTTTTAAAAGATATACCATTCTATAAAACTTTCAATGCACATAAAAAGATTAAACATATTCACAAAATTATTCTTTAAGAGATTGTAAGATAACATCTATGAAGCTAAAATATGTGAAAATTGGAAATAGCTACAATCAGTAGCAAATGCTCATCATAAACTAGTCCTTTAGCTCTTGCTTCCTCTCTTTTGCTTCCTCTGGCCATGTGATCTGCTTGTACCTGCCAGCTGCCTGCCACTTTCCGCCATGAGTAGAAGCAGCCTGGGGCCCACGCCACATGCTGCTGTTCCAGAATCACTCGCTGACTCAGCCAGAGCAATCGCAGTCCCGTGTGCTCCATTTGTGGCCCGGACCGACACCCCCACGAGCTGCACAGAAGCAGCCTGAGGCCCGTGCCAGATGCAGCTGTCCCAGAATCAAAATAATCCATCTCATCAAGACTTTTAAAGCATTTACATAGAGACCACCGCTGCCGCCACGGCCGCCTCCTCGGCTGACCAGGGACCTGCCTGCCCGGGGCTGCTCTGGATACAGAAGACAGTAAATAAGGAGCTGCCCCCCCAGAGCCCCACGGAGCTGCCGCTGCCGGGGATGGAGCCCAGGAAGGAAAAACAAGAAACACAAGAAGAGGAACATTTGATGGAAGAAAAGAAAAAGAAAAAGCAGGAAGAAAAGAAAAAGAAGGAAGGGGCTCAGAAAAAGCCTGCTGACCAAAAAACCAAAGTCACCGGAAACCCAACTCCTCCAGTCAGGAGTTGGAGGCCCAACGCGGGGCCGGAGCAGCGTCTGTGAAGTGCCTGGGCTCCACTGAGAAGGCCATGCCACTTCTTCTTCGCCGCGGCTTCAGCCGCTGCTGCCGCCACCAAAGGAGCAGCCATCTTGTCTTTCCCCGCAATGAAAGTGCAGAGCTGCTCCGGCTTGGCCCGCGAGGGAGTCCTGGGAGCTTCAGGGAAGTTCTGTGGTGGTCTGAGAAACCCTGCCACAATGAATAAACAT
>NW_007731549.1:259369-259706 GCF_000696425.1 Galeopterus variegatus
ATACTGCAAAAGCAGTATTAAAGGGGAAATTTACCACATTAAATGCTCAGTTCAGAAGAATTGAAAGATGGCAAGTGAGCAACCTAACACTTCACCTTAAATAACTAGAAAAACAAGAACAATCCAAACCTAAAGTTAGCAGACAGAAAGAAATCATCAAGATCAGAGCAGAACTTAACGAAATTGAAACCCAAAAAACAATACAAAAGATCGACGAATCAAAAAGTTGGTTTTTTGGAAAGATAAATAAAATTGACAAACCATTAGTATGACTTACAAAAAAAGAAGAGAGAAGATTCAAATAACAAAAACTAGAAATGAAAAAGGTGATATTACA
>NW_007731550.1:0-40443 GCF_000696425.1 Galeopterus variegatus
AGATTGTCAAGGAGAAGCGGTCTCACAAGAAGGGGTGTGGAGCTTCAGGCCCCCAACAATAAATGGTGCTGGGAAAACTAGTTATGCTTATGTAGAAGAATGAAACTAGACCCATACCTCTTGCCATACACCAAAACCTACTCAATTAAAGACTTAAATATAAGACTGAAATTATAAAACTCCTAGAGGACAACCAGAGGAATTACTTCAGGATGTAGGACTGGGGAAGACTTTGTGAATACAACCTTCAAAGCACAGGCAACAAAAGAAAAAATAAACAACTGGCATTATATCGAACTAAAAAGCTTCTGCACAAAAAAGGAAGCAATCAACAGAGTGAAAAGACAACCTACAGAATGGTAGGAAATGTTTTCAAGATTTACATCTGACAAAGTATTAATATCCAGAATACACAAGGAACTCAAACAACTTCACAGTTAAAAAAACAAATCATTTGATTAAAAAGTGGGCAAAGGAGCTGAAAACACATTTCTCAAAAGAAGACATACAAATGCCCAACAGGCAAATGAAAAAAATGCTTAACATCACGAGTCATCAGGAAAATCAAAATTGAACGCATACTGCGATATCATCTTATCTCAGTTAGACTGTGTGTTATCAAAAAGACAGAGAATAACAAACACTGGTCAAGATGTGGAGAAAGGGGAGCCCTACGACACTGTCGGTGGTACTGCTACTAGTACAGCCGTTATGGAAAACAGTGTGGAGTTTTCTCAAACAACTATAGATAGAATACCATACGATTCAGCAATCCCACTGCTGTATATATACCCAAGGAATGGAAATCATCATGTCAAAGAAAAATCTGCACTCCCTGTTTATTGCAGCTCTGTTTACAATTGCCAAGCTATGGAACCAACCTAAATGTCTTTTGATGGATGACTGGATAAGGAACATGTGGTTTCTGCCTTTTGCAGCAGCATGGACAAGCTTGGAGAAAATTTTGTTAAGTGTAATAAGCCGGGAACAGAAAGAGAAATATCTCATGTCCTCACTCACAATTGGGAGCTAAACACAAACAAACAAACAAACAAAGGAAGAAAGGAAGAAGGAAAGAAAGAACAATCACAATAATAGGTTGAACTTTCAGAAGGAGAGAACAGAACTGTGGTTACTAGAGGTGGGAAAGGGACAGGGGAGGGCGTGAGCGAGAAATTGGTTGATGGACACAAAGAATGATTATATTTTTTAATGATGAAAATACTAATCATCCTGATTAGATCATTATAATTGTACACAGGTATTGATATTCAATTCTGTACCCCACAAATATGTATAATAAACTATATTTCAACCAAAATAATTGAATAAGTAGGAAGTACAATTTTAGAGGAGGGGTAATTAAAATATGTGATTGTATTTAAGTACCTAGAGGTTTTTAGACTTGGGTGAGGTACTATTTTGTAGATAACGCAAAATCAGGGATTTTTTTTGGCCAAATTATTTCAGGGTTCTGAGGCTCTATTTGTGAATGTAGGTGTAGGAGACTGTTTAGAAAGTGATTGACACAATGTGAAGAGATTACATTTTCTGCAGTTCACCAGAGACAGAGAGGTTTTGACAAAAATATTTAGGACTAATATGACTGATTAGAAATGCCTGAAAAGTTAATAATTAAACTTAGTCACATTTTCTGAGTCTTTTCCACAAGAGATGAGTAAGGAGGAAGGAGCCTTTTGGAGTGATGACATGGGAAGAAGCATGGCCAATGAATGAGTGTCCTTGGATAAGAGAGAACATTTTAAAGTCATTGATTTATTGAACACAGAAAAAAATGGACATAAGCCTGTGATGTTGCTGCTTTGTCTAGAATAACAATTCTCCTCTCATCTACTGTGGTCTTAAACTGTGTGTGGCAGAAGACTCTGGGTTTATCTTTTCCTACTTTTTAAAGAGATTTTGTTAGATTTTCCTCCATGTATTTCAATTCCTTGGTAAAACATGTCAATAAATAGCATTTGTCAGAATTACCAATTCATCACTTTGGTAGAGAGCAGGAGGAATGTGTATAAAAAGTAGCCCAGTAGCCAATTTGCTATTCTTTAATGCACTTCATAGGCAGGACTATGTTTCTTCTGTGGACTGGGAAATGTGGTCTTGCAACAGTGCTGATCTTTGGTTGGTGGGTATTTATCTACAAGAACAGAGTTGAACATTGTCAAGATGTACTGAAATAAGGTGGGATTTTAGGATAACATGGCATAAGTTAGATTGGTTGCCTGACTAACTCAGGCTGAAGATACCTGAAGCCTATTAGAAATGCAAAACATATGAGAGAACTGAGTTGAATGAGTTAAGGCTTGGGCTGAATAGATAAATATATGTGATTTGTTATTTTATTTTATTACTACATAACTAGCAATGTTCTAAGCACTAAAATGGAAGAGAGAGAAAGAGCAAGAGAATGAGAGTAAGAGAGCATGTGAAAGAAGTCTCGATTATATCAGAATGAGTTGAGAAAAATACCACGTGGACATTGAGATTTATAATCATAAAAATTTATACCAATTAAATATTTGATAATAAAAGAATGTTAAAATAAACGATGGCACGCAAGCATGTGCACACACACACCTACATATACAATCATTAAAGCAATAATAAATGATGTGGAAAATAATCATATTATTTCATGTAAGATGGAAATAAGAATATACAGTAGAATTCAAATTCCTTGAAAGAAGAAGTTTAGAAATAAATGTATTAAAATTGATTAAAATATTGATTGAATATCATTGGTTGGCAGAAAGATGTTATTTTAATGTTTGTCTTCCTTCTTTGTCATATATTTTAAGGTTCAAAAATACATATTTTTCATATTAGTAATTAAGTAAAAGCTACTATTTATAAATACAGCAGTGGACATATTTCATGGTAGGAATGAGAAAGCCATGTTCTGATGGTTCCTTAAGGACAAAACTAGGACTAATGGGAAGATTTTTTTACAACTCAATGGAGTCAGGCATTGCAAAGTTATTCTTAAAAACTGGAGCTGGAATGGCTAAAATTATAAAAAGACGAGGATGCTTAGTGTTTAATGAATTGATCAGCAGTTTTATCCAAGACCTCAGCTGAGAATTGGATTAACACAATCTCCCAGCCTTCAGACACCATGATTTTAATTAGCAGGCATTTCTAGTTCTTCCTAGTGCCAACTGGCAACTTCAAATAACTTTTAAAGTGTAAGCAGAGTCTCCAAAATATTTTTTATTGAATATTTTAAGCTGGGATTTATTTATGAATCTTTTTAATGTTTTAGAAGGAAACTGATAAATCCCAATAATATCATTGCTGTTTAAACATTTCCAAGTTAGGTGAGATTAGGGAATAGTAAAAATGTCAAAGAAGGAGATGTTGTATCTAGTTGTATAGATAATTTCCTAATGCAGTCAAAATTATCTGAAAATATACTCTGGCCCAGACACATACCTTAAATAATATAGCAAAAATTGGAAGAAGGAATAAAGAACAAGTATCAGTTTTTGTGGTTGTTTATTAGCATTTTAAAGGTGCTTTTCTATCAGGATAAAGTACAATGATAATTTGAATTACAAGGTATTACTACAACTTAAGAAGTGTGACACTGTGTCTCTTAATTTTCTGAAGTGACCCTTTTTTGTAAGTCCTAGTGGATGTTAGCACTCATTCTAGGTGTCAATTGATTAATCCTAAGAAAATTAAAAGACTGTTCATATTTACATATGACATTGTTGTTTATGTAGGAAATCCTAAGCAATTTACAAAAATAACACTGCTAGAATCAGTAAGTTGATTTAGCTAGGTCAAAGGATTCCTGGCCAATATACAAAAATATTCTATTATCCCTTCAGTCTACAGTATTTGTTTTGATATTTCTTTTAGTGCAGATTAAAAAGATAAACTCTTTTATATTTCTTGTCTATCCAAAAATGTGTTTATTTCATCTTCATTACTTAATTTTTTCTTTTTTTTTTGTCTTTTTCGTGATCGGTAAGGGGATTGCAACCCTTGGTGTGGTGTCGCCCGCACCACGGCACCACGTTCAGCCAGTGAGCGCACCTGCCATTCCTATAATAGGATCCGAACCTGTGGCGGGAGCAATGCTGCGCTCCCAGAGCTGCACTCTCCCCAGTGCGCCACGGGGCTGGCCCTTAATTTTTTCTTTTATCACCTTTTACAATAGGTATAATTTACATACAATAAAATTCACCCTACTTATTATACAATTCTGTGTTTTGACAAATGCTTATTCTCGTAAAACCACCACCACTATCAAGATACAGAACAACTCCAGTACCCCCATAATTACCCTGTGCCTCTTTGTAGTCAACCTGTCCTGTCACCCCTAGACCCTGGCAATCACCAATGTATTTTCTCTTCTATAGCTTTGCCTCTTCAAGAATGTCATATAAATGTAATCATGCAGCATGTGACTTTTAAAATCAAGTTTCTTCCACTTAGCATAATGCATTTTAGATTTAATCCACTTTGTTACTATATCAATACTTTGTTCTTTTTTATTGCTGAGAAATATGCCATTGTATGCCTGAACCAGTTTATCAGTTACCCAGTTGAGGAGCATTTTGGTTGATTCCAAGTTTGTGTGGGTCTTTGAAGGTACAAACCCTAAGGGAGACATAGGGGTTTTCTCTCCTCCCTCAGGAGTCTAAGCCATTAATTCTATGGAGAGATAGGGGAGAAGAATTCAGGTGAAAGTTTTGTATTTTTCCAGCAGTAGTCGCTGTCCCCTTTCCTAAGCCCGCACCACAGACTTTCTCAGATCTCCCTGAGAAGCTTTCTCAGATCTCTCATGCTGGCCCTCATCTTCTTTTTGAGAATTGGGTTACACTTGTGGAGAAGATCTCTGAAGAAGATCCCGCAAGTGGTTGAGAGTGTTCCTTGTGTCAGTGGTTCCTCGGGGTCCCATATTTTCTCACTAGCCCACACTTAACCTTTAGCCATTTGTTAAACATTTACCTGAATTCTTGTTAGCAGTTTGTATGGAATCTGGCATCTGCCTCAGAGAAGCAATCACTTGTGTCTTTTTGGCTGTACTTGTCTTCTTTAGATTTTTGGTTAGTTCCTGCAACCATGACTCTGACAGGTTCCAGGAAAATTGTGACTTTTAATATCATGCATTTTTCTGTTGTTATTATTGTTGTTATATATGTGAGAGTAATGCTTTTTTCAGCTTTCTACATCTAAAACAGGAGCCAGTAGATAACACAACTTCATTCTTAAAGAATATTTTGACCAAGTGTATATTATCTCTCAACACGTTATATATGTTATTCAATCAATCAATCAAAACATGAGAAGTAAGTCATACTTCTCATTGTTCACCTCTGTGTAAATTTTCTTATTTCTCTGGCTGCCTCCAGGATTTCTCTTAATCTTTGGTTTTTGGCACTTTGACTAAAATGTACCAAAAAATGTTTTTCTTTTAGTTTATTCTGTCTGGCTTTCTCTGATCTTCTGGGATATGTGGGCTGTTATTGGTGAAAAAACTTTAAAAATTTATTTGGCTATTAAGCAGTTGAAATATATCTTGTTACCCTCTCTCTTTCTTCATCAGCAACTCCATCTGCATGCATATTAGATTGTTTCATATTGTTTCCCAGATCTCGAAAGTTCCACTCAATTATTTCACTATTTTTACTCTTTGCTTTTTAGTTTGGTTAATTACTATTGCACTGTGTTCTACTTAGTTGGTCATTTCCTCTGCTGAATCTGTTCTGCTGATAAGTCTTTATCTGCTGATATCTTCTTTATCTTTGATATCTTTTTCTTTTAGCAATTCTTTTAAGCTCTTCTTTATAATTTTTGTCTATCTGTTGAAATTCCTCACCTGTCTGCATGTCATCTATCTTTAACATTATAGCTACACAATGTTCCTATTGTTAAATTTAAAGTTCCATTTGATAATTCTGATTTCTTTGTCACATTTGAGTTTTTTTCCTTCTGACTATTTGATCTTTTGGTAAGGTATGATATTTGCTTAATGTTTTTTGTACTTTATAATTTTTATTGAATGCAAGGCTTCAAACCTGAAAAAACCCTAGAGACTAAAGTAAAAGATATTTATGCCCAGAAATATGAAAGCCCGTTTTGTCTTGGCATTGTTGCGGAGGGTTGAGTCAAACTAATTTGTGTACAAGTTTGTTGTTGCTTTACTTAGCTTTGTTGCACTACAGGTTTCAATTATTTTTTAAAGTGATATTCTGCTCCTGCCTTGTATTTGGTGTGAGACCTGTAATGTAAAAGAGTTTTTCTGAGTATTCTACCTTTCCATCGGGTTTCGGCAGGCTCTGCATTTCTGCACTACAGGGGGCCTGTTTTCTGTGCTTCTCTCTCCTTCCCCAGTGGTACACCATTGTTGTTATCACTCTATATTCACAAGGCTCATATGAGGGAGGGAGGTCTTCACTTCTCCTGCCTCATTATTAGGCAGACTCTGTTTATCTGATTCTCAGGAGTGAGGCTCCCGCAGCATCCCTGCTCTTCCTTCAACATCAAACAATTCTGCACTCCACTCAACATAGGATCTGGTGCACAGGCAAGTTCCATGATCTTCCCCAGTGGCAGTGGCAGGAGAGGTCCACCTTGTGGAGGGTCCCGGGCATGAATGTCTTTTCTGCTTCTTTCCAGAGGCAGCAGGACCTTGTTATATATCTGTGCAGTGTTTGAGATGTTCAGAAGGAACCCACCAATAGCTTATACTCTTTGTTATCTGTAGAGTGGAAAGGTTGCACTACGCTTAGATTTAGACACATTCTGCATGTCTGAACCACAAAGCGGCTCTCTCTCATTTGTGCTTCACTTCTCAACTTTCTCATTAGCAATCAACGGATGATCAGGAGAAAGATTTCGTGAATGTTTGTAGACACCCATTGTATCTGGGGCTCCTCAGGATTCTAAAGTGTCACAGTAGCCCATATTTTGCCTTTAAGAAGTCACTTACACTTCAGCTGTTTTCTTTATACCTGCTTTTATAGTGGTAACCACTCTTTTCTACTATGATGCAAAAACTGAAGTAATTTCTACTCCTATCTCTCAAAGGAGAGTTTTTTCACTCTTTTTATTTTAGTTTTCCAAGTTGCCTTGCAACTAAAACTCTTTGAAAGAGAGTAAACAAATTATGATCTAGTTCTTAGTATATGGTGAGAAGTGCATATCTAGTTTATTTTTCTGCATATGGATATCCAATTTTCTCAGCACCCCTTGTCAAAGAGGCAATCTTTTCTCCAATGTAGATTTTTGTTGCCTTTGTCCAATATCAGATGGCTATAAGCCTGAGGGGTGACAACCACTATGGAAAACAGTATGGAGGTTTCTCAAACAACTACAGATAGATCTTCCATATGATCCAGCAATCCCACTTCTGGGTATATACCAAGAGGAATGGAAATCATCAAGTCAAAGGGATACCTGCACGCCCATGTTCATCACAGCTCTGTTTACAATAGCCAAGATATGGAACCAACCTAAATGTCCATCAATGGATAATTGGATAAGGAAACTGTGGTATATATACACCATGGAATACTACTCTGTCATAAAAAAGAATGAGATTCTCCCATTTGCAACAACAGGGATGAGTCTGGAGAAACTTCTTTCAAGGGAAATAAGCAAAGCATAGAAGGATTAATACCATATGTACTCACTCATATGTGGGAGCTAAGAGAGAAAGGAAGGCAGGAAAGAAAGACCACAGGGGTTCATTGGACTTACAGGCAAAGAGAACATACCTTGGGATATGTAGTCGGGGTGAAAGGGGAGACCATGGAGGTTAGGGATAATTGGGTGGGGGACACAATTATCTCTTTGACTACACAATTTTTTTTTTTTTTTTTGTCTTTTGTCTTTTTTTCCGTGTCCGGCAATGGATCGCAACCCTCAGTGTTGCCCCCATACCGGACCGAGGACCGGCAACGGGATTGCAAACCTCGGCGTTGCTCCCGCGCCTCGCTCAGCCAGTGAGCGGGAACCGGTCTGTATATGGGATCCGAACCCTCGGGCGGGAGCGCCCGCTGCGCTTCCCAAGCGGCGCACTATCCAGTGCGCCACCGGGCCGGCCCTGACTACACAATTTGTAGTCACAGACATGCTGCCAGTACGAACCTGGCCTTCACATCTTGGGGCACGAGGGGTGATAATCAGTTCTGTATCTCATGAATATTTATAACTAATAAAAAGATTATCATCTTGTAGAATATATGGTTTGTCTTCATTGTTATGGTGGCTGTGATAGGTTTCTAAAGCAGAAGTGGAAATCTAATTAATTGTGTTTCTAAATAATAGCATCTAACCATGGAAAATGAAGCACCACCGTTATAATAGTTTCAAAACATGAAACATGTTGGAATATATTTAACAAAGTCTGTGTAAGAGCTTTACACTGAAGACAATAAAATATTGCTTGGAGAAACTAAATAACACATAAGTAAATGGAGAGGTATATCATCTGTATTACTATAAAGCCCAATATTTCCAAACTTTCCACTGTGCAAATTAATCCAAATGCAATCCCTGTCCAAATCCCAGCAGGCTTTGTTTGGGGAAGGAATTAAAGATATGATTATAAAACTTATGTAGAAATGCAAAATCCAAAAAATCACTAAAGCATTTTAAAAAGAACAAAATTAAAGGATTTGTACTACTTGAATTAAGACATATTATAAAGCTATAGAAACTAAGAGTATAATATTAGTGAAAGGATAATCAAATACAACAGTATGTCAGAATAGACTAATTTATATTTAATCTCAAGTAAAAGTCACTTTTTCACTAAAATCTTTTATGTCTCTTGAAATTATAGCATGTCCCTCTACTGACCCCTCTAACTATCCTTTTTTTGTCTACTGTATAGTACTTGTCACAGAAATATTAAATAATTACTTATGTAATTATTTATTTTTGTAATTATTTGTTTATTGTTAGTGTTCCCCATGAGACCATATATTTATAGTAGAAAGTATGTCTCTTTTGTTCATGGATATGTTAAGACTTAATACAAAGATTGACACAAAATAGATGTGTAATAAATACCAAACAAATGAAATATTTCAGAGTTATGTGAAGGGTAGTAAACAATTTGAGATTATATTGAAATATAAAATTTCATAAATTGTCCATTTACAGACATTCTCCAAACTATATATATATATTTCATATATATATATAATTTTTTTTTTTTTTTAAGGCAAGTACTGGAACCACACTTTTGTTTTTATGTTGCTGGTTATTTTTCTTCATTGTTTCTTTCTGGTCTCTTCTGGCCTTTAGTTTTTCCCTCTAGATTGCTTTATCAGTTGGTGTTCTTAAATTCAAGCAGTAGAAACAAATGTTGTGTTTCCCCATTAGTGATAATGTGCAACAAATTGCCTTTCTCTTAAGACCTACCTCTTTAGAATGAACCATCAGATTCCCCAACTTTTCACTAGGTTGCAGTCCCACTGGATTATTTTTTCACTTTGTATTTTTAAATGATTTGAGAATTGTAAAAAGTTGCAAATATAATACAACAAACTTCCCTAAAATTTTACCCAAATTGTTAAAAATGTTCACATATTTTACATACAATTTTTTTATTTTTTTACTTTCTTTCTGAATATATATGTATAGGTATACACACATATATACTTATATACTTACATCTACACACACGTGTGAGACCATATGAATACACATTATATACACCCACCCACCCACCCACACACACACACAATTTTTTCTTTCAAAAGTTTGAAGGAAATATGCAGATGTGATGCCTCGTTACCTCTAAATACTTTAGGGCTTATTGTCTACAAACAAGGATATTTTCTTACACAGTCAAAGTAAAATTATCAAAATCTGGGTCAATTTAATTATTGATACAATATTAGTATAAATATTACAGATTTTATGCAAGCTTCTCTAATTGTCCCATTAATTTACTTTTTTAGCAAGAAAACATTTTTTTTCTTTTCTAGGATTTAATCCAGGGTCACCTAATAAATTTGTCTTTCACAATCTTGACATTTTTGAAGAGTTCTGGTTTTTCATATTTAAATTACTGTTTAATTTATGTTTGCCTGTTTTTCATCATGATTAGACTCTAGGTATGCATTTTTAGTAGAAATTATCGCAGGAAGCACTTGATGTCTTCCTTAGTCGTATCATTAATTTGATCACTTGATCGAGGTTTTATTTGCCAGGCTTCTCTTTTATATTTCCTATGGTAATTAATAAGTATCTTATGGGGATATCTTAAAAATATTTGTTTTTCATTTTATTTTTGCCTACTATTTTAGGTTATGATCATTCTTGTCTGAAACAAGGTGATTGCCAAGTGGTACTTTTCTAGTTCATCATTCTTCTACGTTTATTAGTTTGGAATGTACTGTGAGGAAGCGGTGTTCCTCCTTCTCCACTATTCATGTTTATTTGGACTCTCGGATTCATATTTTGTTTCATAACCTTTAATATATTCTTCTCATTCTTCCTTTTCCCCCCCAAATGTCTCATTCTTTTTGACATCTTCAATACACATTACTAGGGCATCTGGAGTATTTAGCCTCTAGATCCTATTAGAATGAGCTTGTCAATCTACAGGACTAGTATAATGCTCCCTGGATGGTAAGACAGTCAGGTTTTCTGCAGTCTACAATATGACACAAAGATAAAAAGCTGACGCACTTTACAGGCAAGATGGTAAATATCCCATAATTTCTCCTAAGCTAAATAAAGCTGTTTCCGGAGTTTTCCATTTAATGGGAAAAGAAAAAGAAATTATTCCCCAGATCAACAGCTACATATCATATGTTTTCTGTATCAACTGAGATAATGAGAAAATGGGATATGATAAGTGATATTACTTTCCTATGTACATCTCAAGTCTTTGATGGTGACATGGATGTCTTTTATTCCTTCCCAGTCATGGTTTTGCTATTGATGTACTAGGAGAAAGTTAGGGAAGAGTGCCATGGATTTCTGCATGGCCATTCTTACCATAATAGCCACTATTCCAACTATCAGAGAACCAATGTGAAGATGCTCTCAGGTGCTAATTATTACCATATACTCAAAAACTTGATAAATACTGGCTATTTTGTATGTTCTAGAGATATGGTGAGAGCTTTGTTAATTCTCTCATCTCCATAAACCCACATACACACCAGCAAACAGTAGGGATGTAGGTCTCCAGATTATACCGTTAATTTTGGCTGCCATTCAATAATCTGAATACATAAGTAATCTAAAACTGGCAGCAAGTAACTTTGGTAAAGACCAGAAGAAAAATACATGGGATATATGGAGGTTTTAGTGTTTTTTTCTTAAGTATACCCAACTTTTGCTTTGGTCAAGGGGCTTTATAACTAAGAATTGATTCAAGTCTTAGAATGGGGGGATAGAAAATTAATGGAATTGTATTAGTCAGGGTTCTCCAGAGAGACAGAATCAGTAGGATATGTTCTAATTATAGGAGAGGGATTTATTAGGGGAATTAGTTCACATGGCTATGAAGAAAAGTCCCACGATAGGCCATCTATAAACTGGATGCTGGTAGCCTGGCTCAGTCCAAGTCCAAAGGCCTCAGAACCAGGGAAGCTGATGGTGTCCTTGGTGTAAGTTCTGGAACCCAAATCCTGAAGAGTCTCAAGCCCTGATGTCCACAGACAGGAGAGAAGAGTGTATCCCAGCTCCAGTAGATCAAGAGAGAGAGAGAGAGAGAGAGCTTCACCTCTTTCCTCTGTCTTTTGTTCTCTCCAGACCCCCAGTGGATTGGATGGTTCCCACCCACATTGAGGGTAGGTCTTTCACACCCAGGCCACTCAGACTCTCATACTAATCCCTGCTGGAAACACACTCATCGACATACCTAAAAAGATAGCTTTACCAGGTTTCTCAGCATTCCTTCATCTCACCAAGTTGACATCTAGAATTAACCTTCACAGGGATGTCTATATATTTTGTCCTGAGTATACCATGATTAAGCAATATCCAATAAAATGGTTAATTCTCACAGATCAAATTATTCTGGTTAACATGCTAGCCCTGCACCCTGTCATGTTAACTAAGCTTGCCTTTTTTGTTTGTTTGTTTCTACGGTTTAAGAAACACCACTTGTTCAGGCCCACCTAATATACACTTATCCTGATTGCATCTGCAGCATTTTCCATCAACATAACTACCCGAAATTGAACATCGTGGGAAGCACTTTTCAGAGACTCTGATACTTCTCTTTCCTCTGTTCACTTCAAGGACATGAAGGGCATATATTCTTACCCATCTTATGGATCTTAGTGAGAGCCATGCTTGAATTTCCATCTCTCGATATATTTAATGTATTTTTATGAGTATTTTGACATTGTAAGGAGCAGACCACCAGGAAATCTAATTTTTTACATCAACTTTATTATTTTATTTATTTATTCTATTTTAACTTCTCAATATACATTGTAGTTGATTTTTGTGACCCTTTACCCATTCCTCTTCCTCACTCCCTCTCTCCCACGCGAAACATTAGAACTGATCTGAATTGCTCAAGGTAGCACATTGTATCCAGGATATGTGGATATTTATTGACATGTTGACTATTGACAAATTCAGCCTGATCTAAAATTATGTTTTCCTTCTTCATAAAATCATTCTGAGGACCCAATTCCATATATCTTCCACAGATTTCTGCTTATTATGGTGATGTACTTTACAAAGTTTGTGCTTTTTTGGGTGTTTTTTGGGTGCTGTTTTGGGTGCTTTTTTTTCTCTTACCAGGCTTTACTTTGTAATTTATCTGTGATACATGGTGTAATATTCCTGCAGTCATAATTCTGTTATTGTGGACTGGGGTAAGAAATTGGCTTTATCTTGAAAAGTAAATTCCTCATTGGAATTCGCTGTGAAGCATTAAAGAGAGGAAGAACAATTTTATCTGACAGGTGAGAAATAAGTTGCTTTAGCTGGCATGTGAGGCGCAGGGAATGCTCAGGTTTTGGGGAACCAGACTTTTGAAATCTCCGTATATCTGTATTTTACTTTTATAATCTCCCCACACTTATATAATCCATGTCCTGACTTTCATATAAGGGACCTGGAGAGTCGGTGAATTCAACTGTCAGTGTAATTTGGCAACCTACACAATCAAACCTTGAGTTGGATTATTAGCTACCTTATCCCTGGTGCTGCTAGAAAAAGCAGATTTTTAAAGCTGTATTCTATAGTGTTTCATTTTTCTTGCTATGTAAAAAACAAATTTTAGGGATTTGACTTTATCATTCTTGTCCTTCAAATTATTCAGTGCTCTTCAGCCACCCCACACTGCATTTCTTGAATTACTTTTGCTCATCACGATTCTATCGTAGCAAAAGAAAGGATCCCTTCCTCCTAAACTTGCTTTCAATCAACTCTTTAATCATGGTTATCATAGGAAATAATTTAATTTTATATTTCATAACTGAGTGTCACAGGCAACCAGTTGTCCATCTGCTAAGAATAATGAGGTTTTCACTGCCTTTAGCAGTGAAAGCAGACAATCAAGCTTGCATTTCTTCCATTTTACTTCAAGACTCTCACTGTATTAGTCCATTTCTGTGTCTCTGTGTTGCTATAACAGAATACCAAAGACGGAGTAATTTATTTTAAATAGAGGGTTTTTGGCTCATGATTCTGGGACAGCTGCATCTAGCACAGGCTTCAGGTTGTTTCTACTCATGGTGGAAAGTGGCAGGGTAGTCTGTGTGTACAAGGAGATCACAAAGAAAAAGAGAAACAAGGTGGAGGGGTGAAAAAAGAGAAAGAAAGAGAGGAAGTACCAGGTTTTTTTTAAGAACGCTCTCTCTCTCTCTCAGGAATTAATTTATTCCTGAAAGAGCTTGTTCATTCTCCAGGGAGGACACTAATCTATTCATGAGGGGTCCACTCCCATGACCCAAAGATGTACTAGGCCCCACCTCTTAAAGGTTCTACCTACCAGCACCGCCACTTTGGTGATCAGATTTCAACATGAGTTTTGGTGGTGTCAACACATTCAAACTATATCACTCATCTACAATGTATTCTTGGTTTCAACCCTGAATCAGACAGGGTTCTCATTCACAAGCCAGAGAAATTGCTTCGGTTGCAAGCAACAGGAAAAATTGGTAGGATATCTAGACAATAAGGCTTAGAAAGTGAGCAGGAATATATAGTAGATCAAAAGTAGGAGCTACCAACAGCAATATCTTCTCTGAACATACACTCACATTTGGAATGATGTAGAAGATTTAAATAATATGTCTAACAAGTTTGATTTAAGGAGAACATAGAGAATCTGTATCCAACAGTGAGAGAATACCCATTCATCACAAAGACACCAGCAACATTTTCAGAGCTGCAGCAGCCTCTCTTAATGGAGACAGATAGGTATAATACTTAACATCATTTCCAGGCCTTTCTTTAGCAGTGAATACCAAACTGGAAATACCAGATGTTAAGACATTCCTTGTACTCCATGAGGATACATTAGATCTATTAGACTGTGATAGGTATGTAAATATTAGTACTGTATTGGTAAATATAATTATACTAAATTGATAATCAGTGCATATTGTCATAGTTACTATGTTTCTGAGGAAAAATGAGGGCATGAGCACTTGCTCAATGGTTAATCAGTTTCAATGACCAATCTTTGACATAAACAAACTCCGACAAAAGCAAGTCACTTTAACTGTCCATCTGTACCTAAGATTAAACTGGAAAAAAAAATTACTAACATACAATTTTGTAATTTTTTAATACATTAGTTATTCCAACAATCTTACTCCTACCTCAAATAAATTACAAAATTAACATGATCATAATATTATGAGAAAATTTTTTTAAATTTTTGAACAAGCCCTACATTTCTCAAAATATCCAGGTTCTATCTGTACTATTTTGATTAGTATTGTGTCACAATTACAATGATAATCTATGGCATTTTATGTCAGCCAAGGTACCAATTTAAATTTTTATAAGGAAGGCCCTTATTATTCACCTCTGAAATCTTTTAGGTTCAGGCATGATCAAAGTTCTACTTTGTAGTCTCCTTATGCAGAAATTAATTACATTCCACTAGATTTTTTTTGAACTTGAGCTAATATTTAATGAGTAGCCAATGGCCACATAGCAGTGTAATAAGCATTCTTCTCTTTAAATGTCTATTTATTCCCAGATTGCAGTGTCTTTGTAAGATGCTCAGATTCTTAGCAGTCACATAATGTGAAAAAAATAAGTCTCCCCATGAAGAATTAACACTCTCTAAAATATCCCAGAAACCAAAGGAAAAGCAACATCATGTCTCTGAATATTAGTAACTCCTATAATTGTAAGTTCTTACAGAAACAACTACTTTTATTTTTAGATTTTGAACAGCATTCAGAATAGTTCTATCATATCAAGAAGAAAAGAAAGTGTATAATGGAAGAATGAACTCTGCAAGTAATATTTACAAAGTTTACAAAGTACTTACAGGAACTGTCTTCCACTTACTATGAAACTAATAGATAAAGCTTTTTATCAGTGTGGGGGCATCAGTGTACAAATCAGTAGGACAACGAAGCAGAAATAGAAGTCTTATCCTAAAACACATATATTAAATCTGAAAATATTTTCCGATGATGAAAGACAGACAAACCTGGGTTAGAGTTGGAGTTACTACTTTTCTTGTTGGTGGATGGGTTGAGGTGAGTATTTCAGCCAAGGTCTATTCACAAATCTAGGAACTGTTGATACAGATTGAAGGGCTGGCCATGCCATTTCTAAAAGATTGATATGGGAGTTGGGTAAGAAAGTACAATGCCTAGGTTTTTTTTACCTAAAATAATATATTGGAAACTGATAATGGGCAGTCTAGATTAGAAAATTACCAAAGTCTACCTGTTACAGGGAGAGTTGTGGATGGTTACCCACTCCACAGCTGGGCAGGACTGAGCCTGGGGTCACCATTAGGAATGGCTGGGGTAGGATTGTAACAGGTAAAGACTTTCAAAATTTTGTTGGTGCACTTGATCTGATACCTACAATCCTGTTGACATATCTAGTCGGTGGAGAGACTGATATATCGTAGATTCATTTGTGAAGCATTGTGACAGACTTGTGTTTGGTAGAAACAGTGTGAAAACTTTCACCATAGGTTAGAAAAAGCCATGTGACTACCTCATATGAGGCTCAGCATGGTTCTCTTACACAAATAGTCGGTGGTGGAGCTAGGACTGGAACCTGGGTCTGCCAGACTCCAGATCCTTGATCTTATCTAATCTGCCCTGTCTAGCAAGGAAGTCTGTACTTGACTCTGTCAGTAGGAAGAGAGGCCTCTGTACAGAATGTGCATTTATGTATTCGTTTATTCATATGCTGATAAAGACCCTGTAGATTTCATGGGGTCATTCTTCATAACAGGCAGAACCACCAATCTTGCCGTCCATTGATTTCCTCTTTAAGATCTATTTTACAATGTCTGTATCACATTCAGAGTTCTTTTGTTCACACTTTAGGAAAGAAAAACAAGACTCTTACCTAAAGATGCAAATGCACTCCTTTTCAGGAGTTATTTGCCCTATGTCTTATACTTATCAACCATCTTTTGAATGCCCTCAAAATTCTAGACATTTTTTTTTTTTCCTGGATGAATAGTACTATTGAGAGTAATAATGAAGATTGGGATAAAAATGACGGCGATAAAAACTACAGTTAATTTGGGACTTATGAGCCAAACACTGTTATAAGCACTTTCTAGATATTATCTTTTATGAACTGAATGTTTGTATCCCCCCAAAACTTATATGTTGAAACCCTAACCCCTGTATGGCTGTATCTGGAGATGGGGCTTCTAAGAAAGTAATTAAATTAAATGAAATCATAAGGATGGGGCCCTGACCTGATAGAATTAGTGTCCTTATGAGAAAAAACACCACAGGACATGACTCTTGAGATTTTCCCATACTTTTCCTTTTCCCAGCATGTTAAATAAAAAAAAAAAGAAAAGAAAAAAAGAAAGAGAGATAAAAGAAACACCAGAGTTCACTCTCTCTTCTCCCGCACACTCATAAAGAAGAGGTCGTAAGAGCACATGGGAAGAAAGCAGGACTCTGGAACCCAAGCAAAGAGCCCTGCGCTGTAGGTTTATAGTTTCATTAAAGCTCACATACATTAAACTTTGGAAAAGGTGACTCACTGTAAAAGACATTTTAAAATTAAAATTTGCAAGTACTCGAGCTAGAAATTGGCAGAGTTTCAAAGTAGCCAATTCAACCAACAGGCAGGATCACTGTGCAGACTGTCCTAGAGAGTTACTCATAACCAACTCATCACTTGGTGTGCATGTGTGGAATTTGGCAAAAAGAAAAACAGGCAGGTAATTTTCAGTGAAACAGGAAAAAGGACAATGCATTTAGGTAGAATCTTTACATCTTCTCTTGTCATACACACCACAAATTTGTTTAACCATCACTGCTCTCCAATTCCAGAACATTTTCAGAAGTGCATAAAAGAAACCTATACTTACTAGTGAGTATTCCCATTTCCCCACAACCAACTCCCAGCCCCCCATCACTAAGCAATCACTAATCTACTTTCTGTCACTATAGATTTTCTTATTCTGAATATTTCATATATAAGGAATTATGTGACCTTTTGTGGCTTCTTTCATTTAGCATGTTTAGGTTCAGACTTGTTGCTGCATGTATCAGTACTTTATTTTATTTAATGTATGGCTGGCCAAATAACACTGCATTGTATAGATATAGCACATTTTTTTAACCCTTTCATCATTTGATAGATATTTGTGTTATTTCCACTTTTGGCTATTATGAATAATCTTGCTATAAACATTCATGTACACATTTCTATGGGGATGTTTGTTTTCATTTATCTTGAGTGTGTGTGTGTGTGTATATATATATATATATATATATTGTGGAATTGCTGTGCTACATGGTAACTATTTATTTAACATTTTAAGGAACTGCTAGTTTATTTAACAAAGGAGTTTTACCATTTACACTCCTACCAGCAGTGTCTGAATGTTCCAATTTCTCTATGTCTTCTTCAAAACTTGTTATTTGTCTTTTTTAGTATAGCTATCCAAATAGGCATGAAGTGATATCTGTGTGCCTTTTATTTACATTTTTATGATGGCTAATGATGTTGAAATATCTTTTTATGTGCCTGTTTACCCTCTATCTGTACTTTCTAGTGGACTGTCCATGTCTTTTGCCTGTTTTTTCGTTGGATTTTTTCTTACTGTTGAATTTTGACAGCCATCCAGACTCTAATATGTCTGCTATATTGACTTTGTATCCTGAAACCTTTCTGAACTTGTCTATTAGTTCTAATTTCATTTTGCATTCCTTAGGATTTTCTATAAGCAAGATCATGTATTTACCAGTAGAGATCATTTTATTGTTACATTTCCATACTTTTATTTAGTTTCTTTGGCAATTGCTTTGACTATAACCTCCAGTACAATGTTGAATGTAAGCAGCAGTAGCTGACATCCTTGTCATGTGGCCATTTTTAAGGAAAAAGTATTCAGTTTTTCACTATTAGTATAATGTTAGATGATGGTTTTTTGTAGATGCCCTTTATAATAAGATTGGGATGTTCCCCTTTATTCCTGGTTTTTTGAAGTTCTCCTTTAAAAAAAAAAGGGATATTGAATTTTCTCCAAAGACTTTTATTCACCTATTGGGATAATTGTATAGTTTTTATCCTTTATTCTATTGCTATAGCGTATTATGTTTATTGATCTTTGGATGTTAAACCAACTTTGTACTCATGGGATATATTCTAGTTTATCATGTTATATAATTCTGTATATGTTTCTGCACTAGAATTGCTGGTATTTTGTGACTGAAATTGTTCTTTTCAACATATTTAGTTTCCTTCAAAGGGTTAAACTGCTAAGTCTAACAGCATCTGTGATCAATTTACATTCTCTTCTAACATATTTCTTTTTTCTCTTATCACATGAAAAACCTTTTAGGTCTTTCCTCTCATTTTGCATTTTTCTGTGCTCTGTGCCCTTCTCCATTATAGATAGACTTATCTTTATGTCTTCTCTTCTAGATTGCATACTTTTCAAAGTTAGAAATTTATGTATCTATACTTTCCACAGTTCTTGGTATTTTGAAGACTTTCAAACTGTTCCTCCTCCTACTTCTCTTTTTCTTCTTCCTACATCCTCCCCATCTCTACCTTTTTCTCTCTCCTTCCTACTTCTCTTCCTTGTCTTCCTCCTCTTTCTTTTCATTTTCCTTTTCCTCTTTCTCACTCAATAAGTGTATAAATATAGAAAACTTAAAGGAGAATGAAAGTGAAGAAGACAGTTTTATATTTAAGCATTGACAATAAACTACTGCATCAGTGTGTATTGTGAAGAGAAAAGATGGAGTAAAAGAAAGAGTAGTAGTGAGTTCAGAAATACCTTGTATAAATTGATCCCTAGGTATTGCATTTTTTTGGTGACAATTGTAAATGCGCTTACTTACTTTATTTCTCTTTCTGTTAATTCACTATTTCAGTATATATATGCTACTGATTTCTGGGCATTTATTTTGTATCCTGCAACATTACTGAAGTTATTAACCAGCTCTAGGAGTTTTTTGATAGAGTCTTTAGATTTTTCTATATATAGTATCATGTCTTCTGCAAATAGAGAAAGTTTGACTTCATCTTCTCCAATCTGGATTCCCTTTATTTCTTTCTCTTGCCTGATTGCCCTAGCTAGTACCACCAGCACTATGTTGAATAGAAGTGGTGAGAGTGGACATTCTTGTCTTGTTCCTGTCCTTAAGGGGAATGCCTTCAATTTTGCCCATTCAGAGTAATACTGGTGGTGGGCTTGTCATAAATGGCTTTTATTGTGTTAAGATATTTTCCTTCTGTACCTAATTTGTTGAGAGTCTTTATCATGAAGGAAAGAAATTAAAGAGGACACAAAAAGATGGAAAGATATTCCATGCTCTAGGACTAGAAAAACTAACATTGTGAAAATGTCTATACTACCCAAAGCAATCCACAGATTCAATGCAATCCCCATCAAAATACCAATGACATTCTTCACAGAAATGGAAAACAACAATCTTACCCTTCACATAGCAAAACAAAAGACACCGAATAGCCAAAGCAATCCTGAATAAAAAAACAAAGCCAGATGTATAAGTCTGCCTGACTTCAAATTATACTACAAAGCTGTTGTAACCAAAACAGCATGGTACTGGTATAAAAATAGACATTCAGACCAATAGAGTAGAGTAGAGAATCCAGAAATCTCTCCTCAGGCTTACAGCCACCTAATATTGGACAAAGGCAACTAAAATGTACATTGAGGAAAAGACTGCCTCTTCAACAAGTGGTGCTAGGAAAACTGGATATCCACATGCAGAAGAATGAAACTAGATATGCATCTTCACCATACACTAAAATCAACTCAAAATGGATTAAAGACCTAGGTATAAGACTTGAAACTGCAAAATTACTACGGGAAAATATAGGTGAAACAGTTCAGCAGTTAGGTCAGGCTTTATGAACATGAGCCCAAAAGCACAAGCAGGAAAAGGAAAAATAAACAAATGGGACTATATCAAATTAAAAAGTTTCTGCACAGCAACAGAAACAATCAGAGTGAAAAGACAACCTACAGAGTGGGAGGAAATTTTTGCCAGCTATGCATCTGACAAGGGACTAATATCCAGAATAAACATAGAACTCAAGCAATTATACAGTGAAAAAATAAATGGCCCAATTAAAAAATGGGCAAACAAGCTGAATAGACATTTTTCAAAAGAAGACATACAAATGGCCAACAGATACATGAAAAAATACTCAACATCAGGGAAATGCAAATTAAAACCACATTGAGATACCACCTCACTCCAGTTATACTGGCTATGATAAAAAAGATGGTGAATAACAAATGCTGGTGAGGGTGTGGAGAGAAGGTAACACTACTGCACTTTTCGTGGGAATATAAATTAGTACAACCACTTTGGAAAACAGTTTGGAGGTTTCTCAAACCACTACAGATAGATCTCATCATGTCAAAGAGATACCTGAATTCCCATGTTTATCGCAGCTCCGTTTACAATAGCCAAGATATGGAACCAACCTAAATGTCCATTAATATATGATTGGAAAAGGAAACTGTGGTATATATACACTGTGGAATACTACTCTGCCATCAAAAAGAATGAAATACTCCCATTTTCAACAATATGGATTAACCTGGAGAAACTTACATTGCATGAAACGAGCAAAGCACAGAGGGGTAAATAACACAGGGCTCACTCATGTGTTGGAGCTAAGAGAGAAAGTAAGCCAGGAAAGAAAGACCACATTAGTGCGGTGATCCAACAGAGGGAGGGAACATTCCTAGGGCTACAAATTGAAGTTGATGGGAGAGGGGGAGGGGGAGGGAGGTTGGGGGATAATTGGGAGGGGACAAAGGGTACAAAAGCAATTTCTGGTAATGGGTACATCCCCAGTATGAATCTGGCCCCCACATCAATTGCAAGAAGGGGGACAATGAGCTTTGTATCTCATGAATATTCGAAATAAATAAATAAATAAATAAATAAATAAATAAATAAATAGAAACATCTTGGAGCATTTTTCACCCACTGAAATGTCAGACAGTGGAATTGGAGAGGATAAAAGAAGAGTCAGAACAAGTCCCTTGTATTAATCTACTTACAGGCTTTTAGGTCAATGTTTCTCAGAGTGAGCTTTAGATGTGTATGTGTGTTTTGGGGAAAACCAAGTGATATTGGCATTTAAGTTTAGCAATTTCTGTGTAAAACAAAGGTAAACAATTCCACGGAGATTCTGATAGAATGGGGTATATTGCTAACAGGAAGTGGTCGTAATAGCATTTCTCAAACATATTTAAACATGAGACACTTGAAAACTACTGCTGCAAACGCCTGAGGACTGAGGTGTGCTTGGCCTTTAGATGGGGAAAATCCAGTGGCGACCCCATTCTGAATCTACATGGTAATAGATTGGTCTATTTACAGCTTCTGGATTTTTTTTTCCTTTTATATTTCTTGTTCTTTCGATGTAAGGCCAATCTATTAAGTTTTGGCTTAACTTTATAAAATTAGGTTATTGGTATTTTAGATAAATATAGTCATGTGTTATTTATATAATGTCTATCTGAAACTAGTTCCTCAGCACATTTTGTGTGTTTTTATTTATTCATTGTTACAAAAATTAAAAAAAATATGAAATATTTGAAAGCATCAACATAACAACATATATTCAAAAAAGAAAATGCAATTTCAGGCTGAAAATAAAGAGAAATTATATATTTATTAATGTTGTAGACAGAAAACAAATTCAGCTGGCAAGTAGGGAAATATCTAGCAATACAAGATGTATAGATAAAAAAGAAAAAAAGGAAAAAATTCTACAATAAAGCTATATTTCTTAAATTTTTCTATTAAATTTCCGTATTGATTCCATATTTTTCTATTAATTTTCTATCAATTTATGTATTTACATTTACTTTAATAGTAAATCTGATTTATCTGAAAAATGTATATCTAATCAAAGAATAAGGAATAAATATTTACTAAATATTGCTTTTGTATTTTCAAGGAAGCAATTCATTAACTATAAATTGATTTTTTTAGTAAAGTTTGTAAAACATAGTATCAGTTTCATAGTGATTCAAATTAAGATGTCATAATACAGAAAAAGAAACATTTAAATACATAAGTAATAATCTTTCCCTTATCCAGACTACTTAAAGACGGTGATTTTTGATAATTTAACCAGGCTAGAGATACTGGGGAAACGTCAAACACAACTTCCACAATATCCTCTGCTCTAGCAAATCCACAGGTCCTGTAGATTTTAACTCTTCACTGTCTTTTGACCCCTACCTTTGACTCCATTTCCACTGCCAGTCATTTAATTTAGTCTCATTACTGGAAAAGTAAACTATTATGATAACTTCTTAATTTGTCTATCTCCTATCAATCTTGTCTCATGACTACTGTAATAGTTTTATGAGTCTTGATTATGTCCGTTTCTTCTTAAAACTCATTAATAGACCCTTATTATTCACAGAATAAAATAAAATCTTTCATCAGCATAGCAAATGTGGGCCCTCCTCATTTATTCCTTTTCCTAGACCTCTTTCAAACTTGGAAATGAGTTTATATAAAAAAAAAATTTATCCTAAAATCCATATATAAATAAACACACACACACGCACACGTGCGCGCGCACGCGCACACACACACACACACACACACATATAAATAATTTAGCAGAATCTGTTAGATTTTCCCTAAAACAGTCTCTGCTTCTTCCTGGATTAGATTTTGGGAATTATCTGTTCTACTGATTACCTTATTTTAAAAAATACATATACTTTTGAATATATTTGAACAAGTTTTAGCATATTTTTGAATATCTTCTCACTATATTTGGTTTACCTGTTAAAATGAGAATACGATACACTTTCTATTGGAAATATATGAAATAAAAATAAAAACAACAGCAGAATGTTTTATCTGTAAAAAATATATTGTGTTTATTACTTATAATTTGGTATTTTTCTTATTTTATAAATGAAAAAGTGATATTTAGGAGAATAAACAATTCTTTCAGGATATATAGCCAGGGTAGAGCCTCGACTCAAATTCCTGACTGAAAGCTCATTCTTCTACTCCACAACATGTGAAGATAATTATACACTGCCATGATGATTCAGAAGGCTCTTTGAAATCAAACTTATTGATAGGAGTATTGATCATCTCTTTGGTGTGAGTCCCTGTGTAATATATCCATCTTCAGATTAGTTAGGAAACCTTCCAGAAATTATCTTTCATAGAACAGCCTTACATTGTCTTATGAATCTACCACTGGATCCATTATTTATGCCATTATTTAAAAATATTTGACTTTTCTGACTGCATGGATTTTGAATGAGAGAACCTTTACTCATATTATTTACTATTTATTGCAAATTCATATATGAGAAGATTGTCTAATTCTAACTTGTAGCAAACAGATTTTGTCTGGATTCTGACGTAAAATAGAAATCGTTTAACCATAATGGCACTCAGTTGCTACTTTGTCGATTAATAATGACAACTATAGCTGCATTGTGTCACTAAAAGTTTTAATTAGCTAATAACTATTACTGACTTAGGTTGTCTTTGATGAAGTGATTTTTAATAATGGTATGTTCTGGGACATAAATATAGGTGGAAGGTTTATATTGGAATGGGGGAAATAATACATTAATAAAACTTTATTGCTACTAATAATGTTACAATGTCATAAATAAGATTTTTTATAAATTAAATAAAACCTTGACTTGTGAAAATAAATAAGGTATATTTAGTGTTTTTCATAATTTATTATTTTATTTTTTTGATCTGCTTCTGAAACTATAGGGTATAGTCGCTGCACTGTCCCACTGGAAATGCCTTCTTATGTGCATTAATTCTTACCAAATCATCTTTGGCTTTCTATCTGAGGCAGGTCATTATTGTATTAGTCTGTTTCTGTTGTTTGTAACAAGGTACCGAAAACTGTGTACTGTGTAAAGAAAACAAAATGTAGTGCTTACAGTTTTGGAGACTGGGAAGTTCAAAGTTCAAGGAACACATCTGATGGTGGCAACAATGACCCAGGGGTCTCACACTGCAATATTGTGGAAGCAGAGAGAGACAGACTCTCCTCTTTGAAAGCCCGCAGAGCCACGCCCCTGACCATCATTTTTAATCCATTCACTAGTGCTCGGTCCTACAATCCAATCACCTCGTCAAAGCTTCACCTTTCAATTACTATAATAATATTTCCCACCCTCTGAACAGTCACAGTGGGGGCTAAGTTTTTAATACATAAAACGTGGGGGATACAATTCAAGCTTCAGTGAGTTTTGGGGGGACATAATTCAATCCACTAAAATCTGGTTCTGAAACCGTAGGGTAAAGTGACTGCACTGTCCCACTGGAAATGCTTTCTCATCTGCATTAATACTTACCAAATCATCTGACATTCTATGTGAAGGCAGGCCATTCCCTTTGTACAATTTTCTCAACATTCACATGTATTTTAAGAAACTTTGTTCATTTTTCAAAGCTTTGCCCAGCCACCCTCTTACCTGAATTCATTCTGGCATTCTTTGATTCTTCTGATATGGGAGAGAAGAGAAAGTCACTGTTAACCCCAGGCTCTCACAGCACCCTCTTCACACCTCTATCACTTATATGGTACTTCAGTTATTTCCTGAATAATAGCCTATCTTGTTTCACAAACTAAAGGAGGAGAATTTTAACAGACATGAGGAAGAGACTCCACAGAAAAGTTGAAAATCACTTACATGGAGAAAAGAACATTGATGCAAAGAAAATCCCAGTGTAAAGGTATTTCTTATGGTTAAGTAAGTCTATGAGCTCAGTTTCATTTTGGACAAAGCAAACAAGAGAGATATAATCATTAAGAAAATATTTTCATAGTACTTGACCATAAAATAAATTTGTCATATGGTATTGTTTATATAAATATTGAGAGGAGAATGTCAACAATAGTTTTGAAGCAAGTATGTTGAAAGAAAATGTAGTGATTACTTTTGTATAAATCTTTTTTCAGATTCTATCCTCAAAAACCCAAAGCACATGAGCATGCAACTAAACAAAGTAATTTTACACAGAGAAAACCATATAGATCCAGGACAAAGTTTTTTCAAAAGGGTATCATTTAAAACATGCACAGTACAGTGTTATAATTTTCTGTTAAAAAATGTCTGTCTTTTGCAATACTGAAAGACAGTAACTATATTTAAAATTTCCTTATATCTAGTTGCAATAGTAAGGTTAGCATTAGATACATACTAAGTGCTAAATAATTTTCAGCATTTTTCTAGTTAAATAAATGAATGAAAAATATTGTCTGCCATGGGTCAGTACATGTAGTATCTACAGCTCTTTTTCTATGCTTTGTGAAGATGAAATCAAAATTTCAACTAGATAAGAAACAAGTCAATTTTGATTAGTACGTATTAATGTGTGATCTTACACGCATGGTCTCAAACACACACACACACACGGTGAGCTTTATTTTCACTCTTTTCAACAAATGGTTCAGTTGATTAAATGACATGGCATTTGCCCCTTCTCCACTTGTCAATTCAAGTCCTTCTGGAGCAGCAGTGCCTATTTGTGTGCATTTATTTCAGTGATTGCCAGAGTAACAGTTTGTCCTCAGATCTTGCTATTCTCTCTTAACCTCATCATTTCTCATTGTTATGTTTTGCTTGGTTCACTCCACTTTTCTCATTTGGATTATTAGACTTGCAACACTTAAATTTTAACACCTTAATCTTGACTGAAGGTTTCCCTTGTTCAATTGACATAGAGTTGAGCTTGGTGAGGTGAGGTTAAATATGGGCTGGCTACAGCTTTGTCTCCTCTTGTACACTTTTCACAGGTAAAAAACACAGTAGGTTGTACTTTTATACCACAGAACTAAGGACTGAATATGCAGTATGCAGCACTATAAAGGCTTCATAGCATAATTGGGATCCTAAACAACCTTTATGACATTTCCAGTCAAAAGGTTATGTTGAACTCAGACTCTTACTACACCTATCAAATTCTAGGGGATGTGAAAGAATAATGAAATAAAATGAGGATTTAAATATTACTAAGTACATTAATAAGTTAATTAGGAAATGAATTATTGAGCTAATGTACACCTAAATTGCATGCAGAACAATTTTCATTTTTGTATTTCCTAATGATTCAAAAAATTTTAAAAGGGTAGATTTTAATGTTAGCATTTTTATTAATAGATCCTATTTTTCAAGCATAGGCTTTATCTAAATGTAGATGGTGAGGCTTTTCAATCTAAAAGATTTTCTTAGATCAAAACTGATGTGAACTTCTATAATTATGTAAAAAGGTTTGTTCCCTCTGCTCTACTGGTCGTCTTTGCATTCACAAACTTCACAATGGCACTATATTCATTTTTTTCATTTTCTTTTCTCATTAGGCTTTAAATTCATTAACAAAATACTGTAGCATTGAGAGTTTTACAATGATTTTTGTGTGTTAAAGTTATGTGAAGCTATGTGACCTTTTCAATATTCTCTAGTTCATTTTTCTGGCAATTATTTGTCATACGATTCAAATGCAGTGTTTTTGAAAGAATCTAGTAGCTTCAGTGTTTGTTATACAACTATGATTTTATTAAGGCAAAAGATAAATTCATAGTATAGGTCCAGTTTCTAAATGTGAAAGGTAACAATTATTTAAGATAAGGAAAGGGAAGGAAAAGTATAGGCTATAAAAATGGACTAAAACTTATAAGCAGAATTATTGATCCACATTTTAGACCTTGAGTCTTTGTGATCATAGTCATTCACTCAACCATAAAATGCATGTTAAGGCATACTCAAGGCAAGGATTTCTGGGAGTTAAAAATGAATTCCTCACACTCCAGACCTTCAGGAAGCCGTAAGTTAATATGTGAACAACATACATATAAATGTGTGCAATATTAGATAAAGATATACAATAATTACTAAATATTTTAGAAAACAAAAAGGGCACTTCTAACTGGGGAAATAAAAACCCCTTCTAGAGAAGATGGTATTTGAGTTACGCCTGACAAAACTAGGAGAATTTGGATAAATGTAGGTGGAAAAAGGCATTTGAGGCACAGGGAATAGCTAGAGGTTGAATACAATTGGACAGTCATAAAGTTTTGTTTTGTTTTACTTTATTTTTATGTAGAATATTTTTTAATGAAGAAAACATTATGATTCACTAAATTAAGCATCTTGGCATCTTCACGGATATGGAACACTGCACCTAAATTTATAAATGGTTTTATACATTTAGAAAAACCATATGCTCAGACATAATGCAAATCTGAAGAAATTTTGCATCATGGACTGGGTGGCTTAAACAACAAATGTTTATTTCTCACAGTTCTGGTGACTGGGAAGTCCAAGTTCATGGTGCCAGCAAATTTAACTGTCTATGCAGGGCCCTCTTCCTTGTTTGCAGACGTATCTTTCTTGATGTATCCTCACATATGCTGCTGTCTCTTCTTAGAAAGCACTATTTCCATTCATGGGAGCTTCACTCTCATGATCTAATTACCTCCCAAAGGTCCCACCTCCAAATACCATTACATTAGTGATTAGGGCTTCAACATATGAACTTGAGGGGCATAAAATAATTTAGTCTGTAGCACTTGGCATTAAAAATCTGTATCTTTCCTGCCTCTCCAGCCTCATATTTAATAGAGCTCATTCCCCCCTAATAAGAATGCCTGGCATGAAATGATCACATAACACTTTTTAGAAAAATGTTATGTTTAATGAGGTATAATTTACCTCATAAATTTACCTCATTAATGTCAACCAATGTAAACTGTTTAACTTGATAATTTTAGTAAAGTGTTGCTATCATCACCACAATCCAGTTTTTCAATGTTTCCATCACTCTAAATAATTTTAGGCCCATATGAAATTAATTCCTAATCCTACCACAGTCTTAGGTAATACAGATCTGCTTTCCAGTCTTTATAAATAAACTGCTTTTTCATATAATTGGAATTATATAATATGTACCATTTTATATTTTATATCTAGCATGTTTTTGAGGTTCATGCATGTTATAGCATGTGTCACTCAGTATTTCATCCTTTTTATTACTGAAGAATACTCCATTTTATAGTATACAACATTTTTTTTTAATGTATTTACCAGCTGGTACATATTTGGATTGTTTCCAGATTTGGGCTATCATGAATGCTGCTGCTAAGAATATTTACTTACACGTCTTTGTGTGGACAGATATTTTCACTTCTCTTGGGTAGAATCCTAGGAAAGAAAACGCTGGATCATATGGTAAATTTATGTTTAACTTTTAAAAACTGACAAAATGTTTGCCAAAGAGACTATACAGTTTTAGATTTCTCCCAGCAAGGTATGAAAGTTCCAATTTCTTCATGTCTTAGCCAGTACTTGATATTGACTATCTTTTTTATTATAAACCTTCTATTGGCTATGTGGCATTAGCTCATTCTGATTAAATTTGCATTTTCTTACCAAAGAATCATGTGGAGCAGCTTATCATTTGCACACATCAGCAGTTTGCATGCCTGTGGTGAAACATCCGAAACGTCTATTCAGGCTTTCTGTCCATTTTCTTGTTGTACTTGTCTGTCTTATTGAGTTGTAAGAGTGCTTTACAATTTTTAAATACAAGTTCTTTATCAGATATATTACTTGTAAACATATTCTCCAAGCCTGTGGACCCTTTTTTCAGTTTCTTCATGTTGTGTTTTGAAATAAAAGGTTTGTAATTTTAAGGAAGTCTAAGTTTTGATTTTTTTTATTAAATGACTAATGCTTTAGGAGTTATATATAAAACCTTTTTGCCTAACTCAAGGTCATGAAAATTAACACAAAATAAATTATAGACACAAATGTAAGACCTAAAATTTTCAAACTTCAAGACAAAAACGTAGGTGAAAATTTTCATGACATTTAATACACATTTAGTGAGGTTCCTATGCTTACTAAGGCAAACAAAACTGCCGTAAATATTCTTTCAGAGTTTGCTTTATATAAATCCAAAATAATTTATTCATGATACATTTCTAGACATGGAAGTGCTTAGTCAAAAATGAGGCATATTTCCAATTTTTTTGATATATATCAAAAAATTTCTCTCAAGAGACATTGTTCAATTTATATTCCTATCAGGAATATTTAAACTGTCCCACAAAGCCATATATTCAAAAACATTGAAATTAATCATTAAAAAGTATGTTTTATATAAAACATGGTATTGTAAATACATATGTAAATATATGTGACATATATAATACATATTTTTTCATCAACTTAATAGATGAAATGAATCTCAGTATTTATAAAATTTGCATTAACTTTTTTTCACACACTTATTGGTGATCAATATTTTTCTTTGGTAATTTGCGCATTATATCCTTTACCCTTTTTTTGCTAAAATACTTTAATAATTTCTTTAAACAACTTTTGACCTAACCATTTTACAATGACATTCTATTTACAGATTTCTAAGAGACTGAAGTAGTTATTAAAAGGAATAATATATCACATGTGTAGAATAGATTATGCTTTTTCAAAATATAGAATTCTATGAAATTGCTCCTCTTGCACCTCTCGTTGGAGAGTGTTCAACAATCCAAACACTGTACTATATTTTACTAGTTCTGAAAAGTTTTATAGAAAACCAGTATAATTCTCTGCTGACTAGAATCAAAAAAAATGAGAAAATGCTATAATTTCTTCTGAAATTTTTTTAGGTAAAATTCCATTTTAATATTTATTTGTAAAATTGTTATTTTATTACACTTTCTTTATGATCATTAGATGTGATATTAACCTTATTCCCCAAGTTTTCTCCCAGGCATAACATAATAAAGACCTTAAGTTATTCCATGAAGAGATGGAGGAAAAGAAAATTCTTTTTGGCTTTTATGGCCACTTTTCGGAGTGTAAGACATCTAGGGGTTAGTACAAACACACACAAGGATTTTCATATTATACATTTGCCAATTACAGACTCTGAAAATCATTTAACATCTCAGTGCTATGGCTTAACCATCTGTGAAATATACGTACTAGGAATACTGGGTAATTTGAAGCTTAATTAACGCTTTAAATGTCCTTTGAAATCCCTGGATAAAAAGGTACTAAATGGCAAAATCTTTGAGATTATAATTAGATTATTTTTCATTCAAATTCATTGAGCATTGTTGGTACAGAAATGTGATAGAAACCAAAGATCAATTTCTGGAAAGTTGGTTACTTTTTCCATCTGCATATAATTGAGGGCAATTGTAACAAGCTTCAAAAAATAGACAAAAGTAAAGGTCACTTCTTAAAACTTGGCCTATATCTCCAATTTATTTCTAATGTGAAAATGTCATGTTTTATCAATGCAGTTTTGGAAATTTAGTTATGTATGTCAGAAAGCTGTTTCATTGTTATCTTATGGATTTTCTTCATAGTATTATGCAACAAGACATCTTAAGAGATTGACTCTCTCAGGCTATGATTTTCATTTCTTGGGATAAATTTATGAAGAGTAACTGCTTATCTTGTGTGTGTATATGTGTGTGAGAGAGAGTGAATGGGAGAGAGCAAGAGCAAGAGAGAAAATAGGAGTGCTATAGAAAATGGATATGGCCTATTCTTTTGTTTAATAAATCAGAAAAATTTATTAGAGACTTATGTAAGGCAGCACCATTACCATTTTTATTTTTTAACTTTACTCCATCAAAACATGCATCTTTTGTCTTTTGCATTGCCCCTTTCTCAGCGCCTACAAATGTCTTGTTGCCTCCTAATTTGTGCTACTACTCTATTAGGTTTCTGTGCTTCTGAGTTGCATGATTGGAATATTTTAATTCTTTATTAGCTAAGAGACCTATTCTAAAACTATGGTGCATTTCCAACTAGAAAAGGTTGAATCCTTTTGGTGAGTGATCTTTTACATAGACCTATTTCTATTTTTAACATACTATTGTTTACTATGAATCATAAATGTTTTCTATATATTAATGATAATAATGAATAATATATACTCCTTAAATGCATAAAATATTAATTATTAGGAATATTTCATAAATGCACATATTATCACATCATTTTCTTGTTTTTCTACAATGGCTTAGTCCTAGGACAAAATCTGAAGTTGGTAACATAACCCATGATTCTCTATGTTAGGTCACATTGTCTGCCTCTTCAGCCTCTTTTCAGGATGCTCTCCCCGACCTTCTCAGTTCTAGCTAGAACTGGCCTCAGTTCTTAGTAAACCTATTTTTTTTATTATTTTATTTTAGTTCCTCTGTGCCTTCAGTTCTTAGTAAACGTATGGGGTTTTTAAAATTATTTTACCCTAGAGCTTTGCAGTTTCCTGTATTAGAAGACTGTCCCTAATTCTATATTTTATCCCCTTCAAAAGGCTTACTTACTTCCAGAAAGTAGATTGCCTTCTTTAGAATTCTATTCTCAAAATCTGGTTTAGTGCATTGCACCCTTGTAATAATTTAATAAATTTATACAACTATGTAACAAACTGTTCATTTATAATGTGGTGCATCATGAGATGGGAGACCAATCTATTTGGTTCATCACTTCATCACCATTGCCTTGCCCAGTGCCTGGTACGTGGGAGGACCTCAATAAGTATTTGTCCATCTGATTGATGATGTACATTTTCAGATAGAAATACTTGTTAGAAACATACCAGGGGGAAAGTTTAGGAGTACCCTAGAGGTAATCTAGTGTTGTTTGTGATTTCTCCATAAAATACTACTTACAATCAATTGCATAAACTTCTGCCTGCCTAACTTCACAAACATGGCATCAATTGTTAAAATGTCAATTCTTTTTTAAATCAAATTTTTTTCTCTTCAATATTTTTTCCTAAAGGGAGTATAAATTAGACTATGAGTATTTGATTAAATTTTTCTTCCTTATGATCATATATATCCAAGGTGATATATATAAAGTATAATTCAGACAAATAAATTGCATATTGAGAGCAATAATCAGAAAACTAGTAATGAAATTAAATTATAGTCTAACTGGAGTGAGTGATAAGGCCATACCATTGCTTTTAAAGTATGACCTGCGTTATCCTCTTTCATCACTTCTATTATATACAATAATAAGGATAGAATCTCTTATATACGAGCCATGGTTCTATGTGTTGTAGATATAAATATTCACTTACAACAATAACCCAAAGAAGTAGTTTACTATTATCTTGCTATTAACTATTAGATAAACACAATTATTTGCTTTTTAGTAAGCTAAGAGTGGTAATTAACAAAGCTATTATTTATTACTAATTTAACGAGAAGTTGTTAAACTGAGTATTGAAGAAATATGAGTATTTTGCCAAATAAGGAGTGATTTTGTGATGGGAAATGTATGTAGTCAAGGCAAGACTGGAAGCAGTGCTATACTTGGCAGGGGATGGAACTGCATCTCTGATGTAGAAGGACTTTTAAAAACAGACGATGAAGGAAACAGAACAGAGAGATGGGTAACACAAGAAAACCATCGCTGGTGCATTAGTCAGGAGCTATTTGAACTGCCCCTACTTGGCATTTCTATATAATTAGAAAGTTAAATATAGGCTCCCAGTTTGTCAAAGATGTGGACTTCAGCAAATCCACAGTCAACATCCCCTCAAGTTCGTTTTCACTCTCAGGTGCTATGAAGGTTTTCTCTTAGTTTTTCTACTCGCCGTGTACATTGTATGAGGAACTGTCAACATAGAAAACTCATTGAATATTGCATTGTCTTCTCCGGAACTCACATCATGTTCAAAAATACCGTTCAATTCAAGGCACAAATTTAATGTGTATCTTGAATTATAACGAAATCATATATAGATGTTTAAGTAATGTAATCATTAGCTATTACTTGTTCACCTGATAACAATGTTTAAAATAAATTTAATTCTTATCTTTCTAGAAGAAGAGAGGAAAAGCGTTCTTTAATGTAATATTGATATTAAAATTCTGCTTAAATATTGAGAGACTCTTATAGAGATTCGTGCACCATTATAAATAATTTAATGATGGCAAAACCCCAATATTCATGTTGCTTTTTTTGATAGGTGTTGGGTGTTTTGAAGAATAGACTTTGTGTACTATATTTGTCATGCTGTGTCATGCTGTTCTTTTCCTCAGTAAAACTAAGTTCCAGGAATTTAGCAACTAAGAACTTTTGAGAGATATGTTTTGGAAAATGACCTCAATTGCAAACTTTTCCAGATTATCTTATTGTTTTTCATTTTCTCCAAAAATTGATGTTAGAAAGCAAGTGGAATATTTTTTCGCAGTACTCCACAATATATAACGTAAATAAAACATGTACTTGTCCTTTTTTATTTTATCATTTATAAAGTAGTTTGTGAAAAATATTATTCAAACTTGGAGTTTATGATCTGCAGTCCATGGATGAGCTTCAAAGTAGTTATGGATGCTTAAATTACATAAAATGTGTGAATGTGCTTATAGCTATGACTTCTTCTATTGTCATATTTCCTGAGGAAGAGTTCCTAAAGTTTATTCACTTAGCAGAGGGCATGTATAACACACACACAAAATTAAGAATTTCTACTTATGTCTATAATCACCGTTATTTTATTTTTCGTATGCTAGTAATAATAGTTGTCCCTTATTAGACATTTACTATGTGCCACTCATTGGTATGTGATTTACATATAATAACTCATTTAATAGTCACAAAAATTTTATGAAGTAGGCTCTAATTTTATTTCCACTTTATGGATGAGGGGGCAGAGTCATAGATGTTTAGTAGTGTGCTTAGGAACATCCAGATAGTAAGTGGCAGAGCAAGGATTTAAACATGGGCCACCTATTTCCAGAACTTGTGCTATAATGCATAGCATGAAATGATGTTTTATTAAACATTCATATGGTTTCGATATATGCACCGGACATTGATTTGATCACTTTATACATGTTGTCTCATGTGATCCTCACAATTACATTATGAAATAAATACAGTTTATTGTCTACATTTTATAAAAGAGAAAACTAGGGTTGGGATAGTTTAAATATATATGAATGAGTTGATGTTTATGCCACTTGACATCTAGAACTTGCCCAGTGAATGAAAATTCCCCTTCTTTCTCTCCTTGTAGACATTAGATGCAAAAGAAATATAAAGAATTGAGAAAAGAAGGTATGTTCTTTCATCACAGTGTTCATGTACCATCCAGGAAAGTTTAGAAAAACAGTGATGTTGAGGTAGAGGTAAAACTCCAGCATTACCATTCCTACTCCAGAACTGTTTTCATGAAAATGAGTCAACATGGATAATCAGAAAAGAAATTTTGGATTCATTTGTTATGCTATTTTAATTTAGGTATTTCACTATAATTTAAATAAAGTCAATAAATAAGGTAAGTTTCCAATTTGTATGCTCTTAAACTAGGCACCTATGTTCATGGGTCTAAGGTTCTTTAAGAGCTTTTATCATAGTGTTTTTTTCTTGAATTTATTAATTTCATTTCACTTTGCAGAGAAATCATTCAGTCCATAGCATCCCCTTTAAGCCAACTTTCCTTTAAAGTAACCTGGGGTTCTTGAGCAGTTTTTATAGTTGCCAAACTCAGAAGTGTCCTGACCCATGGGATATTCAATGCAGACCCTGGAGGGGGGAGTGGGAATTGGATGGGACAAGAGACGTGAGAAATGGAGACAAGACAGTATTCTGATCAAGTCTCGTTTTTTAGCCAGAAGGTCACAGCTTATAATAGACAGCAGGAGGGAATCAGCAGATAAGGAAGTAAGCAGCAGATGGTTTACTGAGAAAACCGCAGGGCAGATTGTTCCGGTAAATGGAAAATTCCCGTTATCTATGGCAAGTTGCAAAGTTAAATACACCCATAGTGCACAAGAGGGGGAGGGACGGAAGATAACAGCAAACAAGGCTCTGAGGCCTCGAGGCAATAGCTGGGCATACACCCATAGTGCACAAGAGGGGGAGGGATGGAAGATAACAGCAAACAAGGCTCTGAGGCCTCGAGGCAATAGCTGGGCGGGCTCTTTGGCTCTGGACAGGCAGGCAGGCTCTTAGGCAACAGCCGGGCTCTATGGCTCCGGACAAGAAGTCTTAAAGAAAATCTGCAGATGTTAGCCTTATTGGTGCTCATCATTTGCACCATTCTGCCCTCCATATCTTTACCCTAACGAAATCCTGACTTAGAAGGCCACCTCTGCTTACTGGACTGGGAGATGTGCCAGCTGTAGACTTTCAGGTGCTGTTTCTGATGAGACCCCATTACCCTGCTGTCTCTTTAAGGAGTCCATGTCTTTCATTTACCCATTCTCTTCAGTTCTCTATCTCGTTCCAGCTCCTTATACTTTCTCCCCCTACATATCTTTAGATATGGCTCATGTTATCTTCTTCAACCTGCTGTCTTTTTAATTTTCTGATTTTATAATCTATTCTAGCAATTTATCTAAATGTGTATGAAAATCTCATTGATTACAATATTCAATGTGCAGAAGCCACCCACCAGGATCTCGCTGTAACCTGGGAGTGAACAGAGACAGGCACTGTAACGCAGTGGAAGAAACATAGGCATTAAAAACAGACTAGTATATTTTATTTCCTAGCTGGGCAGCTTCATTCAGACATTTAGTGCACTGAAGTATTTTATCATATCTATTAATGACAAATAAAACTCATCTCACAAGTTATTGTGAAATAGTATATATGATTTTGTAAACTGTAACTTGCTAGGCAAATTATAATATAAAAGTAATTAAAAGATGACTATTCTTTTATCTATGGTGATACAGTAAGTAAAGCAAAGATTATGAATAATCCAATTCTCCACAGCAAAGGGCCCATTTAAAACAATTTACAAATTGCAGTGCTGTGTAAATGTTAATTCTCAGTCTTTAATTTATTCATTTAAAAATGCTGCTGAGTACCTGCTACGTGCTGTACTCTGCATTTAGAATTATGTCAGATTCAAGTTGTGTAAGAAATATTTTTAAAATTTTTAAAATATTTAAAAAATGTAGATAAAATCATAATAACTTCAGCCCATTTTCCACTCCCCTCCCACCTCAATTCAGCACTAGGACTCGTTCACTCATGACACAGTGTGCTAAAGGAAGTTGATGAATAGGCTAAGATGGAGAAGTTTCTATCCTAGAAGATGGAATATATATTCTATTCCACTACCATATCTAGAACAGAGCTCCTCCCATTATTCTCTATCTTCTCATTTTGATGGATTTTTAAAATTGTATTTATTTATTTATTTGCCATTAAATATTTATTTTCCACTTTTCCCATTAAAATGAAAGTCCCATGAGGATAGTATATAGTTTATCTTATCCATGGCTGTATCCCCAGGAACTACACAATAATTGTCATTTAAGACCTACTCCTTGCATATGTATTTCATAATAATGAATTTGTATGATTATTTGATCTTTCTATCTCTCGGTCTCTTTGTATCTCTTTGTCTCTATCTCTGTCTCTGTCTGTATGCATCTCTGTTCTTCAAAGCCCATTAGGGCATAGATCATGTGTATTTGCTTCTTATTGTTTCAGTATGCCCTCCAAAAGACTTGATACATAGTGTATGTTTATAAATATTAAAACAATTTATGAAATAAAGAGGAGATTGGACATTCTTTTTTCATCTTTTTAGGAAAAAAATCCATTGTATCAGCTTACTTTTCCTTTCCAGAGTAACTTACATTAGCCTAGTTAAAACCTTATGCTGCAAATGGGAGAATTTCATTCTTTTTTATGGTGGAGTAGTAGTCCATGGTGTATATATACCATGATTTCCTTGTCCAATTGTCCATCAATGGACATTTTGGTAAGTTCCATATCTTGGCTATTGTGAACAGAGAGCTGTGATGAACATAGGAGTGCAGGTACCCCTTTGACAGATGATTTCCATGGATAACCTTGGAGAAACTTATGTCAAGTGAAATAAGCAAAGCACACAGGGAAAAATACAACATGTACTTACTCATAAGTGGGAGCTAAGAGAGAAAGAAGAAAGGAAAGAAAGATCCCAGTGGTGCATTGGACTTGCAGAGGGAGAGAACATACCTAGGGATAAAAAGTGGAGTGGGGAAAGGGGGATGCAGAGGGAGGTCAGGGAGAACTGGGTGGGGGACACAAATCACAATTACTGGATGGCCATCACATCTTGGGCATGAGAGGTGATAATTAGCTTTGTACCCCATGAATATTCATAACCAATAATAAAAAAAATTTATGAGTCCAGCAATAATGGACTTGTTAATTAAATTATGATATATTCAGTTCTTAAAAATGGTGATGTAAAACTTTATTAAGTAAAGTGGAAAGTTATGTATTTGGTATTAAAATAATCTATTTGAGGAAACAATCTGGAAGAATAAACATGTAAAACCTCCAAAAAAAAAAAAAAGAAAAGAAAAGAAAAGAAAAGCAACCCTTTGTATTACATCGGATATTTGGTGGTAGTTTTAATGTGCATATGTCATTTTCCTCACCTAAATTATATCTCTATTACATTCTTTACTAGAGGCAATGAGTTATTACTTGTAAGGTGCTGCATAAATAAATATTTAAGACTAGGTAAAGATTTAATTTCCTTTCTATATGGCTGTGTCCTGTATGGATCATTGTGCTGCTTTATCTTTGTTAAGACTCTATATATGGATTTCTTCCTGTTATTCTCTTACTTCTTTAATATTGGAATGTAAGAGGATTTCTTTCTTTCTTTTTCTAAAAGTCCCTTTACCAGCCCAGCTGAGTGCGTGCCAATTAAAGAGGCACCCAGCCAGAGAGACCCAAGATAAGCAGAGACCATGTGCCCTGCAGTGCCAGCACACAACCCAGCAGGTAGGCCTCGCCACCACTGCCCAACACCATCCCCAGCCTGGCTGAGTGCATGCTGACCAGAGAGGCACCTCCCTAGAGAGGCCCAAGACCTGAGGCAACCACACACCAAAGGCACCAGTGGGCAACTGAGAAGAAACTGAGGCAGCCATGCCAAATTGGCAGCCCCAGCAGCATCCTAGCCGAACAATAGGGTCAAACCAGTGGACCGTGAAATCCCCTGCCACAATGACCAAACATCAAAGGAAATACGCCAGAAATATGAAAAATCAAGAAAGTGCACCACCAAAGGGTAATAACTCTCAAACTCTAGATAATATAGAAAAAGAAGACCTTGAAATGTCTGACAAGGAATTTTGAGTGATAATTCTAAGGAAACTAAATGAGGTACAAGAAAATCCAGCTAGACAACACGATGAAACAAGAAAAAGCATACAGGACCTGAGAGAAGAAATGTATATGGAAATCAATGCCCTGAAAAAGAATGAAGCAGAGCTTGCTGAGCTAAAGAATACATTCAATGAAATAAAAAACACAATGGAGAGTTTAACCAGCAGGCTTGCAGAAGCAGAAGAGAGAACTTCTAACCTTGAAGATGGGCTGCTCTAAATAACAAAGATAGACAAAAAGAAAAAAGAAAAAAAGAATTAAAAACATTGAAGAAAATTTAAAAGAGGTATCAGACAACCTTAAACTTTCAAATATCTGGGGAACGTGTATTCCAGAAGGGGAGGAAAAAGGAGATGCATTGAAAACATATTCAGCAAAATAGTGGCAGAAAACTTCTCAGGTATTCCTAAAGGCACAGATCTTCCGATTTAGGAAGCTCAAAGATCCCAACTGTATTCAACCCAAAAAAGTCTTTCACAAGAGATGTTATAGTCAAATTGGCAAAACTCAAAGACAAAGAGAGAATCTTAAAAGCTGCAAAAGAGAAGCATCAAATCACATATAAGGGAGCCCCAATCAGACTAACGTCAGACTTGTCATAACAAACCGCAAAAGCCAGAAAGAAATGGGATGATATATTCAAAATACTGAAAGACAGAGATTGCCAGGCAAGAATAATCTACCCCACAAGGCTATCCTTCCAAAATGAAAGACAAATAGTATATTTCTCAGACAAACAAAAACCGTGGGAGTTCAGAACCATGTGACCACCCTTACTCTCAGACAAACAAAAACTGTGCGAGTTCACTACCACACGACCACCTTTACATGAAATTCTCAAGGGAATACTGTGTTTGACACCTGAAAAATAACTACCACTACCATAAAAACTCAAAAAAACCCCAAAACCCACTAGTAAAATAAAAATGCCAACAAGGAAGAGAAAAAAAAGTTTATCTACAACCCAAGGAACCAACAAGTACAGAAGAGAAACAGTAAATCAGAGAGGAACAAAAGACACTTAAAACATCCAAACAAAAGTCAGTAAAATGCTAGGAGTAAATCAACACTTTTCAATAACAACTCTTAATGTAAAACAATTAAATTCTCCAATCAAAAGACACAGACTGGATGACTGGATTAAAAAGGAGGACCCAAATATATGCTGCCTTCAAGAGACGCACCTCACCTATAAAGACTCACATAGAGTAAGAGTGAAAGGATGGAAAAAGATTTACCATGCAAACAGAAATGAAAAATGAGCTGGAGTAGCTATTCTTATATCTGATAAAATAGACTTTAAACTAAAAATCACAAAAGAGATAATGAGGGCCACTACATAATGATAAAAGAATTGATCCATCAAGAAGACATAACAATCATAAATATATATGCACCCAATGTTGGAGCAGCCAGATTTATAAAACAAACTCTATTAGAACTAAAAAAGGAAATAGACACTAACACCATAATAACAGGGGACCTGAATACCCCACTGTCGATATTGGACAGATCATCTAGGCAAAGAATCAGCAGGGAAACACAAGATCTAAACAACATTGCGGACCAATTGGACTTGGCAGATATCTACAGAACATTCCATCCAACGACCTCAGAATATTCAT
>NW_007731550.1:40714-52673 GCF_000696425.1 Galeopterus variegatus
TTGGAGCAGCCAGATTTATTAAGCAAACTGTTAGACCTAAATAAGGAAATAGACACTAACACCATAATAACTGGGGACCTGAATACCCCACTGTCGATATTGGACAGATCATCTAGGCAAAGAATCAGCAGAGAAACACAAGATCTAAACAACATTGCGGACCAATTGGACTTGGCATATATCTACAGAACATTCCATCCAACGACCTCAGAATATTCATTCTTCTCATCAGCACATGGACCATTCTCCAGGATAGATCACATGTTAGGTCACAAATCAAGTCTCAACAAAATCAAAAAAAATTGGAATTATCCCATGTATTTTTTCAGACTACACTGGATTAAAATTAGAAATTGATAAATGAAATTCTGTAAATGATATGAACACATGGAAATTAAACAGCATTCTACTTAATGACATATGAGTCCAATAAGAAATCAAACAGGAAATCAAAAATTTTATAGAAACTAATGAAAACAATGATACATCATACCAAAACCTGTGGGATACAGCAAAAGCAGTATTAAGGGGGAAATTTATCACATTAAATGCTTACTTCAGAAGAATGTAAAGATGGCAAGTGAACAACCTAATCACCTTAAAAAACTAGAAAAACAAGAACAATCCAAACCCAAAGTTAGCAAACAGAACGAAATCATTAAGATCAGAGCAGAACATAATGAAATCGAACCCCCCCCAAATGATGCAAAAGATCAATGAATCATAAAGTTGACTGTTTGAAAAGATAAATAAAATTGACAAACAATTAGCATGGCTAACTAAAAGAAGACAGAAGACCAAAATAACAAAAAATAGAAATGAAAAAGGTAATATTACAACTGATACCTCTCAAATACCAGGAATCATCCAAGACTACTATAAACAACTATATGCCAAGAAACTTGAAAATCTGGAGGAAATGGATAAATTTCTGGATACACACAAACTACCAAAACTGAGGCAAGAAGATGTAGAAAATCTCAACAGACCAATAACAATAAAAGAGATTGAAGCTGTTATCAGAAGGCTCCCAATAAACAAAAGCCCAGAACCAGATGAATTCACAGCAGAATTCTACCAAATATTCAAAGAGGAATTAACACCAATTCTGGACAAACTATTCCAAAAGATTGAAATAGATGCAATTCTCCCAAACACATTCTATGAAGCAAACATCCCCCTGATACCAAAACCAAGTAAAGATACAAACAAACAAACAAAAAAAGACAGGCCAATATTCTTGATGAATATTGATGCAAAAATCCTCAATAAAATACAAGCTAACAGAATATAGCAACACATATGCAAAATTATACACCATGATCAAATGGGATTCATCCCACTGATGCAAGGTTGGTTCAATGTATGCAAATCAATAAATGTGATACACAATATCAATAAAATCAAACACAAGGAACACATGATCATCTCTATAGATATGGAAAAAGCATTTGATAAAATTCAATACTAGTTCATGATAAAGACTCTGTACAAGTTATATATTGATGGAAAGTATCTCAACATAATTAAAGTCATATATGATAAACCCACTGCCAATACCGTCTTGAATGGGAAAAAGCTGAAAGCTTATCCTTTAAGAACAGGAGCTAGACAAGGATGCCCCCTCTCACCACTCCAATTCAACATAGTGTTGGAAGTACTAGCCAGAGCATTCAGAGAAGAGAAGGAAAGAAAGGGCATCCAGATTGGAAAAGATGAAGTCAAACTGTTCCTCTTTGCAGATGACATGATCCTATATATCGAACAGCCTCGAGCCTGTACAAAAAAACTCTTGGAGTTAATAAATGGTTTCAGCAAAGTAGCAGGATACAAAATCAACACACAAAAATCAGTAGCATTTCTATTCACCAATAGTGAACACGCAGAAGAGAAATCAAGAAAACTTGCCCATTTACAATAGCCACCATAAAAATAAAATACTTAGGAATAGAGTTAACCAAGGATGTGAAAAATCTCTATAATGAGAACTACAAACCACTTTGGAGAGAAATTAAAGAGGGCACATGAAGATGGAAAGATACCCATACTCTTGGACTGGAAGAATCAACATTATGAAAATGTCCATACTACCCAAAGTGATATAAAAATTCAATGCAATCCTCATAAAAATTCCAATGACATTTTCCTCAGAAATGGAAAAACTATCCAGACTTTTGTATGGAATAACAAAAGACCATGCATAGCCAAAGTAATTCTGAGCTAAAAAAATAAAGCTAGAGTTTGACAAAGGCACCAAGCCTATACACTGGGGACGAGACTGCCTCTTCAGCAAATGGTGCTGGGATGACTGAATATCCATATGCAAGAGAATGAAACTAGACCCATACCTCTCACCATATGCTAAAATCAACTGAAAATGGATTAAAGAATTAAATATACACCCTCAAACAGTAAAACTTCTTAAAGAAAACATAGGAGAAACACTTCAGGAAGTAGGACTGGACACAGACTTCAAGAATATGACCCCCAAAGCATGGGCAACCAAAGGGAAAATAAACAAATGGGATTATGTCAAGCTAAAAAGCTTCTGCACAGCAAAAGAAATAATTAACAAAGTTAAAAGACAACCAAAAGAGTGGACAAAAATATTTGCAAAATATACATCTGACAAAGGATTAATATCCAGAATATACAAGGAACTGAAACAACTTTACAACAAAAAAACAAGTAACCTAATTAAAAACGGGCCAAAGAGCTAAATAGGCATTTCTCAAAGGAAGATATACGAATGGCCAACAGACACATGAAAAAATGCTCAACATCACTCAGCATTTGGGAAACGCAAATCAAAACCACACTGCAATACCATCTCACCCCAGTTAGGATGGCTAATATCCAAAAGACTGTGAATGATAAATGCTGGTGAGTTGCAAAGAAAATGGAACTCTCATATATTGTTGGTGGGACTGCAAAATGGTGCATCCTCTGTGGAAAATGGTATGGAGGTTCTTAAACAATTGCGGATAGATCTATCATATGACCCAGTTATCCCACTGCTGGAAATATAGCCAGAGGAATGGAAATCATCAAGTTGAAGGTATACGTGTTCCTCAGTGTTCACTGCAGCACTATTTACAATAGCTAAGAGTGGAACCAGCCCAAAAATCCATCATCAGATGAGTGGATATGGAAAATGTGGTATATCTACACAGTGGAATACTACTCAGCTATAAAAAAGAATGAAATACTGCCATTTTCAACAACATGGATGGACCTAGAGAGAATTATATTAAATGAAACAAGTCAGGCACACAAAGAAAAATATCACATGTTCTCACTTATTTGTGGGAGCTAGAAGTAAATAAATAAATACACAGATAACCTGGGGGATGGGGAAGTAGACACAGAAATTACAAGTCCTTGAAGTTGATATGACAAGCGAATAGAAAAGACATTGTTGGGAGGGAGGGGGGAGATGGAGGAGGGAGGGAGGTTTCAGTAATTGGCCACAATAATCAACCACGTTGTATATTGACAAAATAAAATAATTTTTTTTAAAAAACTCCCTTTACTGTAGCTTACAAAAAATAACATTTGAAATAGGTAAGAATGAGGAGGTAAAGGGAAACCAAATGGAAATAGGAGTGGGATCAGTACACGAAGACATACCCTGAAATGCCAAGCAAAATCTTTGCAAGGGTGAGCCACAAATTTGTCTCTAAATGGCAGTCACAACAAAGAGCATAAAATGGTCTTTTAGAATATTTGCAAATTTATATGGTAAAAATTAACAATTTATTTCTAAGGAGTATGACTGTTGCTCATAATAAGTCTAGAAAGAATTCTCTCCTAGTTATCTTCTGCAAGAATATGCAGTTTAAATCAATGAGCAGCACTCAACAACAGTACTACTATTGAAATTTATTCTAAGCATATTCCCCACACACCACAGCACAATTGCATAAAGACAATTCCACCAGTGACACATTCTTTATGATCCAAGCCTATGTCTTTCTGCTGATCTGACTTAACCTAAGGAATTTGGACTGTGTTATTTTAGGAAACCCTGTGCTTTTGACAGATCCTTAGGTAGTTTCCAGATTTATTCCCTTGCCTCTACTTGGAGTGCTGATTCATTCATATAAGTCGGTAAACTTTAGTAATTTTCCAGGGAAACCAAATTCCTGAGGCTGAGGTATGGTTTCTCTAGACATGCAGTCTGTACTTTGAGTGAAAGTACATTTTCACTACTGGAGAGATCCTTGCAGGAAACCCCAGGACACAGCAAAAGGCTTAAAGCTAAAAACATCAATAATGAAGGATTTACAAAAATGAGTGAAATTTGATCAAACACTCTGCCAGTTGTTGTGTGAATGAATCTGAATGAATCTTGGCCAAATTGGCATAATGTTCCTACCACTGGGAGCATAACAGAAGTACTAATTTCTACTCCTTGAACAAAACTTCAGGCTGGGGCAGGATTCTGCATGGTGTCTGAGTTAGAACACAGAGCACAGGAGTAGGGCATTTGGTCCAAGCAACATGAATTTGGACATATCCATTGGAGAAGCACACTTTCTCTTTCTTACCTTAGATAGCTCTTTTTCTTTATTGAATCATAATCGATTATACATATTTTTGGGTTTCAACGTTGATGTATGTTGATCAAATCAGTATGATTAGCATATATATAATTAGAAATTGAACTTATTCTTTATGCCCCTTATCCAATCTCTCTCCATCCCCCCACCCCCTCCCTTCTCCCACCTCAAATAATCCTAGATTTCGTGTTTCCTTCTGATAGATTAACTGTTTAGATAGCTCTCTTTCTTTAAAGAAAACATTATTCTAGTTTTGGGGATACATTTTGAGGAACAGACACATTAAATACGAAAGTAAGTATTTCATGAGAATGAGAAAAGCTATTACAATTTTTAAAAATGATAAGTACTACAAGCATCACAAAATCTGGAAGCCTGTCCTAGTGAAGGACTGTGAAGTTTACACATTAATATTTTTGTGGAAAATCCCCTGTTCTTCATCATTATGGTGGTTACTAGAGGCTGGTGGTGGTGGGAGTTAAAGGAGGAAAGGGGATATGTTAGTTAAAGGATATAAAGTTTCAGTTAGATAGGGAGAATACAATCTGGTGGTCTATTGCATGGGAGGGTGACTATAGTAAATAATAATATATTGTATATTTCAAAACAGCTAAAAGAGAACATTTTAAATGTATTTACCACAAAGAAATGATCAATATTTGAGGTGATAGATATGCAAATTAATCAGATTTGATCATTCCACAATGTATTTATGTATCTAAACACCATGTGGTACCCCATAAATAAACACAATAATTATTTCTCTACTAAAAATAAAATACAATAAAGTAAAATAAAAATGTATGGCCATAAAAAGAACCCAGGCCCTTATGACCATAGAACTCATTTGACTTTGTCATTCTAAGTGATGTGATGATTCTCCCTCAAAGAATTCCTTACAAACTGTGTGTTATTAATGTGAAAATTGTCCCCCCAGACTTGCTTTGCTGCAGCTGCCACACTGGCTCCCTTGGATGGCAACAACTATGGCATTTCCCAGTCTCAAAAGACATTCACATAAGGCCTACTGTCATGAATCTCTTGGAATAGCAGGTCTGCTCCTGCCAACCTCCCCCAACCCCCTTCCCTGTCCTTTGCCCAGCTGTCGTGCCTACTTTTCCTTCCTAGACCTCCCCCACCCAGCACACATACAAGGACATGAGTGTTTGTAAACTTAATTGAGATAGATTGGACTTTTTGTTAATCTGTAAATAAAGAAAATTCAAGCATGTGGGTCTTGTCTACACCCCAAATGAAAAATTAATGTATTGTTGTTAGAGTTCACAAAGAGCAAGTTTGCTGGGACCATTCTCCTGAGACTTCATAGAGAAATGGTCAATAAACCATTTAATTATTTCAATTAAATATTTTCCTCTGGTTTACCAAATCTAATCATATTGGTGAAAAATTTTCAGTGCTGGTTAATAATTCATAATTCCCAATTTTTACATGTGGTGCCTAGGCAAAGAATATTGAGCTTATTGAAAGTTGGGAACCACATTTTCTGCATTTCATTAATATCCCGTTATGCCATAATGTCAACCCAATAAATTGCTTCATATCTAAGAGTGAAGTAAGGACTTACTTAGGCTTAGAAGCATGATTTTCCATTGTTGAAAAGAAAATTAATAAGTTCAGAAACATGCTAAGAATTTATAAAATTCATCTAAATGCTAAATAAATATAAATGATATTTATGTTATATGACCATAATAATAATGATAATAAAAACACATTTTGCAGAATACTCTGTACTGTATAATGTGCTATCATATTTATTCAGCTTCTTATTTGTTCATCATAGTTCTTTCATTCATGGGCAGAGTGTCTATTTTTAATTATATCCTTAGATAAAATAACATACAAACATTTCTACATTTAGTTACACAAGGATAGAAGGACTTGTTTTTGTTTTAATGGAAGTTCCACTATATTTTCAGTTCTTTGTAGATGAGGCTAAATGGCAACTGGCCATTTATTTAGAGAATCTTCATTTTCAGCTGTTGGCACTGCCATCCCTTCAGCTGCTCTTAGCCTCTAGAGCCTGCACATGATAAATAATACAATCTGTTGGAAGCCTCTAACAGCTTTAAATGTTTCTGCTAATGTGCCTGTGGCATTTTAGGCCAGACTTTTAAAACTTCCCTAACATCTAGGAATTACAAAACATTTATGGGTTTAAAAGGGCATAAATTAATAAACTGCTTGACTTTCTTTTAGATGAGACATCTATTTTCCATCTCAATCACTGAGTACTTATTGCTGTCTGATATCTAAATGGCTGGGGCAGCTCATCACCTATTATAAATGACTACACTACCATATCTGCACTAAGCTTGATCTGCAGAATTGCACTATTAGCTTGGGAACTAGTGTATTAGAACTACAAAACTCAAATGAAAATTCAGCTCTTGTTCAATTCCGAAAAAAAAAAAAAAGCTTTTTGATGCTCATTCACACCTATAAATGCTTGTTTCCTCACTCTTTCAGATCTAATCCCTGTGGCAAGTTCCTGATAGCCATTAGGGAAAAAGATACTACTTCCATAGTGTTTGAAAATTGGGACACAGATAAAATGAAAAATAAAACGATAAAGCTAGCCCTGTATTTTCATCTCAGATTATTCTCTGAGAAAGTCCTAACGAGCAGATTATTAATACTATTAATGGAGATAAGTATTAAGGGTGCTTCCAAGCCTCTTTAAAAAGCTGGTTTCACTCTAAGTACCAAAGAAGAACTATTTCAGAAAATAGATTGCTCTATTTGCTATTATTTGTTGATATAATACAAACCTTTCTAATTTTTGAGGTTTTGCACACTGGCATATTTTGTGAAGCTAGGTTTTTTGTTCAAAGTGCTAAAATCTTAGCCCATGTGGAATATAATTAAGAACTCAGTTCAACAATTTAAGAAAATCACTGCCGATCAACAGTCTACATTTCTATTCATTATAATTTATCTGTTCCTAATTGGGTGTGAACTTGGTCACTCATAATTTTAACATTCTATGGATTCTACATACTTCCCTATGTTTTGGAAAAAGGCTGAAGTGGGGCGAGTGACATTATTAGAGTAAAATACTCTGTTAAAGATAATGAACTGACTGATAATGAACTCAGTTGAACTCATAAGTGGTAGAACATCTCAAACAAGTGTCAGTGACACTTCAAATTTGTAAGTATGACAGCTAAAAGTAATTCTCTTTTTCTTCATCTTCTATCATATAGTGTTACCCTGGCCTTCCTGGCACTTCTCTTTTCTTGTATTTTGGCCTCAATATTTGAGCATTAATTAAGGACCTGAAATTCCTACTCTACCTATTTCCTTAGAAAACACAACCTTTCTCACAGATTTGAAGATACATTAGTTGATACAGAAAACTTTACTATCAATTATAAATTTTATAGCAAATCTCATTCCACTTACCCAAATTAATATTTTGATATTTTCTTTTGCTTCTATGCTAGTTCATAAAACAAAATGTACCTAAAATGAAGATTTTCTATAATTTATTTAGTTAGTAACAAGTATGTGCAAGAGATTACAATAGATCTAGTAATTTATAATCTTTCCCTTTAAATTGATATGCTACTTGACTTAATATTTATGTTAACACAACTCTTCCAATTTATTAACACTTTTTGAATATATTCTGTATGTCAAAGACTCACTGATAATTGCTATGGAATAAAGGATAAATAAAATGTTATCTAGACTTTTATTATAGAATGCTATGAAATAAACTTCTGAGTAAATTGCCATAAAATGTATTTGAATTGAATTTATGAATGTTCAGGTGGTTAGCGGACTTTTCAAAGAGACAAAAAAAAAAAAAAAAAAAAAAAAAGAAAGCAAAAAGACCAAAGCATAATAAACAAACAAAAAGAACACATAGTTTAAAATGGACACATGAGGCACAACAAAAAGGAAACATATATGTAGATAGAGATATATACGTAGGTATAGATTTAATCCTATAGGCTTTGTGCCAGTTGCAAGATAGTACAAGAAACTTGCGATTTCTGAAGTTTTGCCAAAATATTTGAAGGGGTAAAATAATGTCCTCTGGGCTACAGTGAAGAGAAAAACTAAATCATCTCTGTAGGAATAATTCACAATTTAGCCTCTCTAAATTTCAACATGTTAGAGTCAGTAAGTAACACAAAGAGTAAGCAACAAAAAACTACAACCATGGAGATTTTAAATGTAATAAAATAAAACTTTTAGAAGTAAGGGATGTATTGTTGAAATTAAAAGCTAAATGTGTATTATCTGGTTCAGAAATAAAAAGTTATTAAAGAATGTTGCACTTGTCTTAACAACAAAAGCAAGCCAGATAACCACATTCGTATATTTTTTGTTATTACTTTTAATCATTATAGAGGACATAATTAAACATAAGTGAACTAGATAAACTAAACTCCAGAGAACGAAAAGAGAAAAAATCCATGGGTGCTCTCATCTTATGATTGAAACAGAGAGAGGATAAGATATTTGCAATAGCTTGTGTTAAAAAAAAAAAAAAAATCAGCCTAACTTTTAAAAAGTTTTTAATTGCATTGTGTTGACTGACATGGGTCAGAGTTTCTCCAGACACAGAGCAAGACTGCACACTCTTCGAAATGCTTGTCCACCAGCCTCCACAGATTGCTGGAGATTGTACCATAAAAACAAGCATGGAAGAAAAAGCGAAAGAAACTCTGCGGATTCCAGCTTTTCCAGTGAGGAAGTGACAGGAGCACAAGTATGTCCTTTCGGATATAAATATAAATCACTTCAGTCTTCATTGAGTTTTTATATAAATATATGGCACAAAATAAAAACCCCAGAATTGCAATAAAATGTGATAAACATTTTAGAAGAGAAACAGTCAATAGATTTAAACACAGAGAGAATCTAGATGTTGGAATTATCAGTCATAGACTTTAAAATATTTATGATAAATATTAAAGAGTCTAGTGTAATGCATAAACTACATAGATTAAAGCATAGAACATTGCAGGAGAGATATGTAAACTAACAAAAATATCCAAAAGTATGCGTTTTGTGCTTTCCAGCCAAACTGAAGTAACAATGATTGCATTTACCCTCCCACATTAAATGACTAAAACACAGACATAATATATAAAACAACAGTTTTTAGACATATTGTACAGGAGTGCAATCCCTGAGAGATGGGACACAAGGAATGAGTCCCATGACTTTCACAGTTTACTGCCTGAAATCAGTTTTGAGGCACAGAGGAGGGGAAACAAAAAAGTACAGTGCTTACTGAGTAATAGAGACAGAGGTTGGATTTCTAGAGAGACCAGGGTAGCTAAAACTTGAACTTGCAATCTCAAGTACTAGAAAGGAGACAGCTGGAGAGAGAGAGAAAAACTAAAATAGGATGTTCTTAAGTCTGTGCTGAAATACAAATTTATGAATATGAAAATGAGTTAGCACTATTGGAAAGAAGTGGATAAAACAATTTTCCTGGAGCTCACTCAGGACAAAAAAATATTTTATGTTCCCACACTTGAAGACTAGAAAAAGGACATAATAAATGAGGACTCAAGAATAATTGCCTTAGCAATGGGTCTAATTTAACCTTAGGCTAAAGACTGCTCTGGGCTTTTCCTAAGGAAATCTAAAAATCTTAAAAGGAAAAAACTGATTGCAAATAATTTTACTCCATAGCAGCAGCAGCAGCAGCAGCAGCAGCAGCAGCAGCAGCAGCAGCAGCAGCAGCAGCAGCAGCAGCAGCAGCAGCAGCAGCAGCAGCAGCAGCAGCAGCAGCAGCAGCAGCAGCAGCAGCAGCAGCAGCAGCAGCAGCAGCAGCAGCAGCAGCAGCAGCAGCAGCAGCAGCAGCAGCAGCAGCAGCAGCAGCAGCAGCAGCAGCAGCAGCAGCAGCAGCAGCAGCAGCAGCAGCAGCAGCAGCAGCAGCAGCAGCAGCAGCAGCAGCAGCAGCAGCAGCAGCAGCAGCAGCAGCAGCAGCAGCAGCAGCAGCAGCAGCAGCAGCAGCAGCAGCAGCAGCAGCAGCAGCAGCAGCAACGCTGCTGGAAAACAAAACTATTTGAAGAAATAAAACAAAATATCAAAATACAACATCCAGAAGTGTTGAATCTCCACTATCCAGTATCCACGCTTTGATTTTTTTAATCAAAGCATTAAAAAGGGGGGAAAATGTGATTCATAACCAATAGAATAAACAAACAGAAACAGAAAAAAATGGCAGAGATGAAACTAGTGGATTAGTTTATTGAAAAAATTATAAAATTATAAATGTGCTCTCTATATAAACATGAGAAAATAGGGGCAAATATGGACAGGATGAGGAGAGAAATAGAGAATACCAAAAAAAATTCAAATTGATACTGTAGAGATGAAAGATACAATACACGAAAGAAAAAAACTGTGTTTGATACTGACATTGATGGATCAGTGAGTATGAAGACAGAACATTAGAAATTATACAAAATAAATAGAGAAAAAAACTAATATATGTGTGTGTGTGTATATATATATGTATGTGTATATATATATATATATATATATAAAGAATAGGGATCAATCAGTAATCTGTGTGACAATATGCAGTGTAGTACACATGTATTTTGAGTCTCAGAAGAAAATACTTTCTTTCCAGAAAAAAAGAGTAGAACCATGATACTGGAAAACTTTCCAAATTTAAGCAGAAATATATACCCACACCTCCATACAGTTCCAGAAATTCCAAGAAAAACAGACCTAAGAAAAACCATGCCAAGGCACATCATAAACAAATTGCTATGAACTAATATCTAAATATATTCAGAAAAAATGACTCATTACCTATATAGAAGTAAACCTAAACACTACAACAAACTTCTCATCACAAACTCTGCAAGCAAAAGCAAATGGAAAGATGGTGGGTTTTTTTGTTTGTTTGTTTGTTTGTTTGTATTTTTTAAGATGACTGGTAAGGGGATCTTAACCCTTGACTTGGTGTTGTCAGCACCACACTCTCCCAAGTGAGCCACGGACCAGCCCTGAAAGATATTTTTAAAATACAGAACAAACTCACGGGGCGGCCCGGTGGTGCACTGCTACAGTGCGCCGCTTGAGAGCGTGGTGGCGCTCCCGCCCGAGGGTTCGGATCTCACATACAGACCGGTTCCTGTTCACTGGCTGAGCGAGGTGCGGACGCAGCGCCAAGGGTTGTGATCCCATTGCCGGTCCCGGTCCGGTACGGTCACGACACTGAGGGTTGCGATCCATTGCCGGACACGAAAAAAGACAAAAAAAAAAGGAAAAATAAAATATAGAACAAACTCTCAACCAGCTAAAATACCATTCAAGGGGCCGGCCCGGTGGTGCACTGCTATAGTGCACTGCTTGGGAGCGTGGTGGCGCTCCCACCGAGGGTTCGGATCCCA
>NW_007731550.1:55069-69361 GCF_000696425.1 Galeopterus variegatus
ATTATAATCAGTTGCTCAAAACCAATGATAAAGAAAAAGAAATTAATGGCAGTAAGAGAAACAAAAACACTTACAGATTTTTTAAACCAAAGGAATGTCTTCTAAGTATTTAATAATCAAAAACAAAAAAATGGCAGAAAATTTGCTTTCTTATAGATATCACAGTGTATATAAATGAACTCAATTTGAAGCTCAAGGAAAGGAAAAGCTTATTTGTTACTGAAATAGATATAAAATGAATACTTGAAATCAAAACTTCAAAACAGGAATGAATTATAATTTTATGCATTTGAGTGCTTGAAATGTGGTGAGTGTGACTGAAGAACTAAACATTTAATCTTATGTAATTTTAACCAATTTTATTTTAAAATTATAAAATATAGCAATGTAAAATAACTTCTGTCAAACATCTCTGTTACATCATGTAAGATTATATCAAATTGTGTGTTGGGTATATGCATTATTTCTACTATTATACACACATTATCATCAGAATAAAGACTTGATAATTTGAATCCTTTTTATATGTACCAATGTATCATTGTAAGAACTTTCATTAAATATTTATGCAGACAGCATGAGTTACAATAATATCATTGCAAATTGTAATTGGCTTCAAGTTACATAATTATTATTTTATTTATAATACAATTAAATAATTTTTTCAACCTAAAAAATGCATGAACAAAATGTAAAATTTAAAGGGAAAGCGTACTACTGGTGCAGGACCAGGAACAGGTACAAAGGGAATTAGTACGAATGAAAAACTCAACTAAAAGAGACTGAAGGTAAGTATGTTGGGAACTTCTGTATGAGATTCCAAATGGGAAAAGTACAGGTACTTTCATTAGCTTTACATGAGTTAGGTTATTGCCTTGGATTGAGTCTCCCCCCAAAACTTGACCCCCACAGTGACAGTGTTAAGAGAGTGGGGAATCCTATTATGGCAATTGGAAGGTGAGGTCTTGAAGAGGTGATTAGATTGCAGGGCCATGCTGTAATGAATGGATTAAAAATGGTGGTCATAGGCATGGTTTGGAGGGCTTTCAAAAGAGAATCGATGAGCTTTCTCTGTCTGCTTCCACCATCTTGCAATGTGAGACACTTGGGTCACTGTCAACACCACCAGATGTGTTCCTCGGAATTTGGATTTCCCAGACTCTGAACTGTAAGCAATAAATTTCATTTTCTTAAAAATTACCCAGCTCCAAGTATTTTTTTGTTACAAGCAACAGAAATGGACTAATACAGTAATGTAATAGACAGTGTGCAATTAAATCTTAGGAAAAGTTTGTACCAAAAGACTTCTAACTCACAAAGAATTGACATTTTGAAGCCTAAAAACTGAATTTCTGGTAGAATTATCTTTTAGTCTTTTACTTCTGTTAAAGGATGACTTGAGCTAGATAGAAGAAAATTAGTTTGTATTTTGACAGATGGTGTGCTCCAGTTATATTAGGTCAAAAATACAATTATTAAATGTTAAAATGAGGTACTAATGTTTCCCTTACTGCCTCATTTAACTTTATTTTACATATTGGAAATATTTGTGCTTGGTTTCAAAAGCAAACAGTAAATTTTCATAAATACAGTTGTGTCATAAATACTATGAATTCCAATTACAGATTTTTTAAACCAAAGGAATGTCTTCTAAGTATTTAATAATCAAAAACAAAAAAATGGCAGAAAATTTGCTTTCTTATAGATATCACAGTGTATATAAATGAACTCAATTTGAAGCTCAAGGAAAGGAAAAGCTTATTTGTTACTGAAATAGATATAAAATGAATACTTGAAATCAAAACTTCAAAACAGGAATGAATTATAATTTTATGCATTTTTCTAGCATGAATTAACTTGCAGATCTTTTTAGTTGTGATTTACACTGTTGTACGCACATATACATAAGGTGTAAAATCTGTAAAATGTGAAGAATATTCTACTGGTAATGATAAATTTAGAGTTTCATAGTTGTTTTTTGATATATGCAATTGAATGTGTTAACAATACTGAGTTGATTCAAGAATTTGTGAATTTACATAACTTGTACATATTTTCAAAATGATGTACATTTCTTCAAAGTCAAATCAATTCTTAAAACTACAGATGAACTAGTTTTGTCTATATGAGTGTGAATATTAAAAGAAAATATTTTTATGCAATTCAGTTATTGAAATATCTCTAAGTATGTTTAGAAAACTTGGTTATATTAATCTACATTTTCAACTGTAAATTTTAAGAAATAGAAACACAGACCAAATATTTCCCTTACAATTTAGCATTTAAATAGCAATGTACAATAAGTATAAAACCCACAGATATCAAAGACTAGAATTTGAAAATGTTAAGGTATCTTATCAATAATTTTATATGGACTGAAATAATTGAAAGTTTATTAAAGTGATTTGAAAAGATGGCATCTTGCATAGTTTAGTTATATAAAAAAATATAAATAAAATGAGGCTCACCTCTTTATTTTTACTGCTTTTAATGTAAATACCAGAAATTTAAAATTATCTATTAGGATCACCCTATGTGTCTATAGTACAGCACTTCATTAGCACAATCACTGAAAAAATAAGGCAATAACTTAAAGTAAGGCAATAGTGAACACAAAATTGAGTCATTAAAATATTTCAATAATACAAAAGAATACAGAGAAAGAAAAGAGAGACTAATAGAATTTATCAACTAAGGGCCTTCAGTTAAAGAATTTAAAAAGCCAAAAGCCTGACATTTAAAGAATTTCTGTGCCTGACAAAAAGTAAAATAAAATAAGTAAGGAAAGATAAAAAGGAAAACAGACAAAATATATGCAATGGTGGTTCAAAAGAACTTGGACATTAGATGGTAGAGGACAGTAATCTTTGAGAGACGGAAAACAAACAATTTGAGCCCTGCTTCTGTCCCAGCTTAGTGATTACTGAGAGTTTTCAGGGCACCACACAGGGATGGAGAACATATAAAATTATACAGTTTGGGAGATGGTTATTAGAGTCCAGAGAAATCAAACTAGAGTTTACAGACAGCAACAAGCAGCAGGGAGTTGCACAGAGAGAGAACTCCACAGATCTGCACAGGATTTCTCTGGCATATTCAGCAGAGTACTGAGTAGCACGTATCTGTAAAGAAACTATTCGTGTCTGTGAAAAGAACCAACCTAAAAGATAAAAGATTACAGTACCAGGCACTCACACAGGACTGGGGATAGTCCCTTTTCCCATTAGTCAAACGTGAACATTCCACAAGGTTTTGAATCAGAAGTAGGCAATAATTAATCCTAATCTAAACAAAATTCTGATTATCCCCCCTCCTAATAAGGAATTGGTCAACAGACACCAAAAATGATTGCATACTGTAGTGATGAATAAGCTAAATATACTGATCTAGCCACTACACATTCTATACAATTATTGAAAATCAACATTGTACCCCACGTGTATGTATAATATTAAATAAGTAAATACATTCTATACAATTATTGAAAATCAACATTGTACCCCACGTGTATGTATAATATTAAATAAACAAACAAACAAACAAACAAACAAACAAACATGATTCTGGTTTGACCTGACACAATTTAAAAGAAAGCCAAAAGAATCAAACCATTCCCAAGTAATTTAGTTGTGTCCCATAACAAAGCTCAAGACTATTTATAGAAATATTAAAGTTACTAGAACTCAAGAAGGAAGAATTAGCAAGAACTGGCACCCAATAAAAAAGTATCAGGCATTCAAAGAGGCAGAAACATATGACCAATAATTTGGAGAATACTGAATAAATCAAAACTAACCCATAATTGACAAAGATGTCAGAATTATTAAACAAGGATGTGGAAATAGTTATTTTAACTGAATTACAGATGCTAACAACTTAATTAGGTACAGAGAAGATATCTAAAAAAGAAACAAATTGAAATTCTAGAGGTAAAGACTAAAGTGTCTGAAACTCAAAATATATTAGATGAGATTAATGACAGGTTAGATATTGCAGAATAAAAGATTAGTAAACTCAAAGACATAGAAATTAAAAAAAAAACTATCCAAAATAAAACATAGAGACAGAAAAGAGTTTTTTATTAGAAAATGAAAATTGTATTGGTGAGCCATGAGGGAGATCTCAGTGATCAAGAGAATATAAACATGAGTATTAGGAATTGCCAAAGGAGGGAGGAGCAGAAAAGATATCTGAATTATGGCTGGAAGCTTCCCAAATTTGATTACAATTATAATACACAGTTCCAAGAAGCTCAATGAAACTTTCATTAAGAATAACAAAGAAAACTACACAATAGAATATTATAATCAGTTGCTCAAAACCAATGATAAAGAAAAAGAAATTAATGGCAGTAAGAGAAACAAAAACACATTCGCAGATAAACTTCAGGATAACATCAGATTTCTCATCAGAAATGATGTAAACAGAAGTACAGTGGAGAAATATTTCAAACTCTGTGAAATGGAGATATATTCCAAACTCTATGGTAAAATAAGGATTCCTTACAGACATCCAACAGCTGAAAGCATGCATCACCAGAAGACCAACAATGCCAAAATGTTAAAGGACGTCCTTCAGGAAGAAGAAAATAAAACCAGGTCTAAAAATGGATGTACAAAAATAAAATAAAAGAAGTTATATTGACAACTATATGGGTAAATATGCAAGATTTCTATACACTTAAGTAAATTTTAAAAAGATAACTGAATATCTCAGCAAAAATAATAACAACATAGTGTGGGGTTTATAACTTATGTAAATTTAAAATATTTGACCACAAAAGTCCAAGTCCAGGAGGAAAGGAATAGAAGTATGATGTGGTAAGGTTCTTATAGTCTAGGTGAAGTGGTATAATATCACTCAAATGCAGTCTGTGATAAACTAAAATTACATACTGTGAGCAAAACAAAATCTTAGAGTTACTTCACCAAGACAGGAGATTAAAAAAATATGCATATTGAGTATCATAAAATACAAAATATGAAAAGATTGCAGATCTTTTTGTTTCCAGTTCAGCATGTAACAAGCTTAAACATCACTGCTCCATTCTAACAAGTGAAAATCTAAATAAACTAGAAAATTAACAGTTCTTCTTAGATCCATCAGAGAAGTGAAGTCACAGGGCAAACTGCAGCCCTCAAAATGGGAAAGACAGGACAAAAACATACTTTGAAGAGAATGAACAAGTATCAAAACCACGAGGTAAAAACTAGTAGAACTGAAAGAAGAATAGATTAATCCACTGGTATAGTTGCAGATTTTAACAACCCATATAAAAAATGAACAGATTTAAGAGGCAAAAAGGTCATCACTAAGGACATAGTTGAATTTAACAGCACCATTAACCAACTGGGTATAATTGACATTTATAGGTTACATCATCCAAAAACAGAAGAGTACACATTCTACTCAAAGTCAGATGGAGCATCCACCATGATATGAAGATGTATTTCAGTAGGTGAGTGTATAAATAAACTGTGATACATCCAGACAATGGTATATTATACAATGCAAAGCAAAAAACAAACAAACAAACAAAAAAAACCTATCAAGCCATGAAAAGACAGAGAGAAACTAAAATATGTTTTACTAAGTTAAAGAAGCTACTGAAAAGGCTAAAAACTGTATGATTCCAATTATACAATATTTTCGGAAAGTCAGAACTATGCAGACAGTAGAAAGGTCTGTAGTTACCAGGTGTTGGGGGGAGGGAAGGATAAATAGGCAGAGCACACAGAAATTTTAGAACAGTGAAACTATTTGTATGATACTACAATGACGGACATGAGTACATGTCATTATACATTTGTCAAAACCCATAGAATGTAGAACATCCTAATGTAAACTATGGACTTCAGGTGATGATAATGATGTGGGAATGTAGGTTCAGGTTCATCAGTTGTGACAAATGTACCAATATGGGACAGAATGTCAATACTGGGGGATGTTGGTGGGGGGAGAGACAGGTAATAATGAAACTTTCTGTACTTTACATTTTGTTGTGAACCTAAAATTCCTCTAAAAAGTAAACCTTATTGATTTAAAAAATTAGGAGCAAGAGGAAGAAGGGAACGAAGAACAGATGGAACAAATAGAAAATAAATCAAAGTGATAGATTTAAAACCAAATGTATCAATAATCTCACTAATGTAAATAAATACCCCCGAGTAAAAGGCATAGATTCTTAGATTGGATAAAAACCCAAAATATAACTACATGCTGCTTATGAGAAAAGCATTTTATCTATAAATGCATAAATAGGCTAAAAATTAAAGGAAGGAAAAAGATAAACCATGCTATCAGTAATCAGTGTAAATAGGCGTGACCATACTTATATTAGACGAAGGGGATTTCAGAGCAAATAATATCACCAGGGTTAAAGAATATCCTGTTACAATTACAATGAACATAACAAGTATTTTTGCTACTTAAAATTAAAAAGTAAAAACTGATAGAATTCAAAGGAGAAACAAACCCAGTATTTTTATTTTATTTTATTTTATTATTGGTTATGAATATTCATGAGATACAAAGCTGATTGTTGCTCCTCATGCCCAAGATGTAAAGACTACTTAAAATTAAAAAGTAAAAACTGATAGAATTCAAAGGAGAAACAAACCCAGTATTTTTTTTTTATTTTATTTTATTATTGGTTATGAATATTCATGAGATACAAAGATGATTGTTGCTCCTCATGCCCAAGATGTAAAGACCCATCCCCATCCCCCATCCCCCACTCCACTTTGTAGCCCACGGTATGTTCTCTCCCTCTGCAAGTCCAACGCACCACTACAGTCTTTCTTTCCTTCTTTCTTTCTCTCTTAGCTCCCACTTATGTGTGAGTACATGCAGTACTTATCCCTCTGTGCTTTGCTTACTTCACTCAATATAAGTTTCTCCAGGCTCATCCATGTTGTTGCAAATGAGACAAATGCTGGCAAGGGTGTGGAGAGAAGAGAACGCTCCTGCACTGTTGGTGGGAATATAAACTAGTACCAACATTATGAAAAACAGTATGGAGATTTCTCAAACAACTACAGATAGATCTTCCATATGAACCAGCAGTCCTACTTCTGGGTACATACCCAGAGGAAATCATCATGTCAAAAGGATACCTGTTCATCGCAACTCTGCTCACGATAGTCAAGACATGGAATAAATACACTATTATAGTCAGAGATTTTAATACTCCTTTTTCAATAATTGATAGCATAAATAGACAGAAAATAACTACAGAATAGAAGATTGGAAGCATAAAATCAAACAAATTTACCTAATTGACATTTGTTGATTAATCTATCCATCAACATTATATTCTTTTCAAGTGCACATGGAACATTTATCAAAACAGACCATATTCTGGACCGTAAAACACTGCTAAAAAAGGGGACACTGAAATGATAAAAGTTAAATACTATCCTAATTAAATCTGGGGAAACTATATTATTTTCAAGCAAAAGTGTTTATGACAAAACTCATTAGTTATAATATTAATGAAAAGTTTAGTTCGCAAGGAAGATATTTTAAAACTTTAAGTACCTTTAGTAAAATATACTTAAAATAAAGCAAAATTTGAAAAATGTGTAAATCATTGGAAAGATCTATTGCCATAGTATGTGACTGAACACCATTAACATATAATTAACAATTTCCTTCTCTAGCATATAAAAAAAAAGTTTACAGAAATTACAAATACCAAGCTGTAACAAATGGCTTATTTTTTAACAGCCTTTTTGAGTTATGATTTTCATATGCTATATTCAGTAATTTTAAGGGTACGATTAGACAATTTTGAGGAAATTTACAGAGTTGTACAACTATCAGCACAATCGAATTTTAGAATATTTCTATGACTGCAAAAAAAAATTTGGAGCGTACTTACAGACACTATGTTTCTCACTCACAGCCCCAAATACATACAAATATATTTTCTGTTTCTATAGATTTATGCTTAGACAAATCATGTATATGAGTTATATAATATGTGGTCTTTTATGAGTGCATTCTTTCACTTAATGTAATGATATTGAGATCCTGTGTTATAGAATGTATCAGTGCTTTGTTTTTTAATGCTGGACAGTGTTCCATTGTGTGAATACAAGTATGCCATCTTTTGATTAACCATTCACCAGCTGACGGATATTTGTTCCCCTCCTCCACTTTTTCCCTATTATGAATAATGCTTATATGAACATCCATATACAGCTAATTGTATGAAAATACATTTTCTTTCTACTGAGTAGATATCTGGGAGTGGGATACTTCGTCATTTAGTAAATTTATGTTCAACTTTATCAGAAACTGCCAAACAATTTTTCCAACATTTTACATGACAAACAGCAAAGTATGAGGGCTCTACTTTTTCTACATCCTCACTATTGCTTGTTACTGTTTGTCTTTTAGATTATAGTCATTCTAGTGGATATGAAGTGACATGAAATTGTGGATTTAATTTTTAACATCTGATGAAGTTGAATGGAGCATCTTTTCATGTGCTTATTAGTCATTCATATTTTGGGGGGGAATGTTTATTTAAATATTTTGTGCATTTTAATTGGGTTTTTGTCTTCTTATTGGGTCATAGTATTTTTATGTATACACACACAAATATGTATACACATACATATATATTCTGGGTACAAGTATTTAGCAGATATCTGATTGCAACTATTTTCTCCTGTAGTTTGACTATTCACTTTATTAATAATGTCTTTCAGTGAAAATATTAATTTTGGCGAATGTCAAAAATAAATTTTTTATATTCCTTGTGATTTTGATGTCTTATATGAGAAATCTTTGCCAAACTCAAGAACATGAAGATTTGCTCCTATGTTTTCTTATAACTCTTAAATTTAGTTTTATTATTGTGTTGGGGTTCCCTAAGACCATGACCAGGCTTGTTGATTTGCTAGGTGGACTCACAGGACTGAGCATAAAGTCATGCACTCGGCTAAGATTTATTATTTTTAAAGCACACAGAGAAATATCTGTAAAGGGAAAATGTGCATTGGGTAAAGTTCAGAAGAAACCAGGTACAAGATTCCAAGAGTACTTCTGAACTCACGCAGTTGGTACTTAATTCTTCCAGTATCGAATTGCCAAAACCTATGTGAAATGTTGTCTGTTAGGGAAGCTCATTAGAGATTTGTTGCCTGTGGTTTTCACCGGGTGCTATTCACATAGGTATTCTGTGCTTAGCATGTAGCAAAAGTTCAGATTACCAGAAGGAAAGCAAGTATTCATCCTAAACTATATTGTTTGTACAAACCATTTAGGCACATTATGCCACCCTTATCATTTAGAAAATGGTGGGATTACTCGTGAAATCCATTCCAGACCTTAGCTAAAGGCCAATCTTGTAAGTATGGCTTTCTAAGAATAGCAGTCTCAAGCCTGCTATATTAACTCTTTTTTCACAGTAATACATTTTGAGTTCATGGTGTGAGGTAAGGTTCTAAATTAACTTTTTGCTTGTGGATATCCAACTGTTCTAGAATCATTTGTTGAGAAACTATCCTTACCTTAGCATCTTTTAGTTGAATTGCCTTAGCACCTTTGACAAAATTAATTAACCATATATTTAACGATTTATTTTTAATTCCAATTCTGGACCATTTGAGAAACTATCCTTACCTTAGCATCTTTTAGTTGAATTGCCTTAGCACCTTTGACAAAATAAATTAACCATATATTTAACGATTTATTTTTAATTCCAATTCTGGACCACTGATATATATATTTACATTTATTCCCGTATCACACTTGGTTACTGCATTATAGCAAGTTTTGAAACTGGATAGTGTAATTTATACAGCTTTACTCTTCATCAAGATTGTTCTTGCTGTCTGGGGTTCTTTGGAATTTCAAATTAATTTTGTATCATCTTGTTAGTGTTTATTTTTTTCCAAAAATACCAGTTGGATTTTGATAATGATTTTGTTGAATCAATAGATTAATTTGTGGAGAATTATCTCTCCTTAAACATTTCTTTTTCCAATAAATATGTCTCTCCATTTATTTAATATCCAATAATTTCTCTCAGCAATGTTTTATAGACTTTGATGTTCAACACTTACAGGTCTTCTGTTACATTTATTCCTAACTACTTCATTATTTTGACATTACCGTGACTGAAATAATTTTGTTTTGTCAATTGTTAGTATATAAAAGAACTTTTTAAAAAATTGATCTGTGTTCTGAGATATTGTTTGCCTTGTGAAGTCTGTAGGGTTTTCAATACACAAAAATATATTGCCTGTCAATAAAGAGTTTTTTATTTCTTCCTTTACAAATAAAATCCCTATTTCATTCTCTTGCTTTATTACATTGCTAGAACCTCTAGCATAAAGTTGATTAGAAGAGTGGTCATTCTCGTCTTGTTCCCGATCTTGGGGAAGGAGCATTCTGTCTTTCACCGTTAAATATGATGATAGCTGTAGGGCTTTCTGGTTGTTGTTGATGCCCTTTACTTAGGAAGTTCATTTTATTCCTAGTTTGTCTATAGTCTTTATCATGAAGAGTTTTGTATTTGTCAAAGGCCTTTACTGTGTCTATTGAGATGATCATGTGCTTTTGTCATTTATTACATTAACAGTATATTATATTAATAGATTTTCAGATATTTCTGATTGTTTTTTGAATAGTGAGGGAAATTCTTCAGTCAGCCTACATAGTTCTACCTGGGCTGGTCTTCGCGGGTTTGTCCAGTCATACATTGTTCCTTTTATCCTTTCGCTATATGTTTTTCAGCCATATTGACCTTTCAGTTGGCTAAGATTGCCTTTCTCCTTCTCCATTTAGGGTTTTTTTATGTGTATTTTTCTGGCTAGAGATACTTCACTTCTACTAGTTAACTAAAATTCATCCTTCAGATCATTTCTGAATCATCTCTGAGGGAAGTCAGTTTCTCTGCCATAAACTCCCTCCCAGTTCCCCATGTTGATTTGTGGTAGCATTTGCCTCCACTTGTGATTATACAATCTGAGTGTTTTTGGAAACAAAGACTTTGTGTATTATTACCCCATATTATATCACAATATCTAGCAAAGTACCCAGAACATGTTGAGCATTCAATAAACATGGTAAAGTGTATCAAGGTATGAGCCATGACCTAAGAAGAGAAAGTGTCTTTTAGCAGTGTTTGAGGTATCTGATAAGTTCAGAGGTCTATTTGATATGGCATTTTCTGGAAACTTCCAGGGATTCTACATGGCTGAGCCATTAAGTTTATGTTAGACAGTTACCAGAAATCAAGCTATAGTTATGGACAGGTATACCACAATGACTACAATGTCATAGTAAGTAATATTGTTTTATTCAGGTAATTTCCAGTTATTCAAGCTGAGATATTTGTCATTACTGTTTCCTCCTCCTCAAATCTCCTTGCTCCTGTGTGGGTCCACAGGAACCCTGTTAGTGGTCTTGCTTCCCTGGAGGCCACCAAGGCCCTCTTCTCCCCTGCTGCCTCCAAGCAAGTTCATCTGAAGGACACCGCTGGGGCTTTTGCCAGCTCCTGATCTGTGCTCTCAGCAGCTACAGCCTGGAAGTGGCTGGGGCTTGAAATGGTCAGAGTGTTTTTTTTTTTTTTTTCTTTCTCTGATCATGGCTTCTTCTGCCTTCATGCATTCTGTAGGTTTCTCCTCCTCTTCCCCTGAGCTCTAATGGCACCAGCTTGGCTGTTGCTGCTTTTTTATAGTTGTAAATTGGTTGATTTGTGGGAGAGCGACACTGGGAACAGTCTTTCTGCCATCTTGATCAGAAGTCTCAGGAAGAGTTTTAAAGGGAAGATATTACTCACCCAAGATCAGTCATGAAGTGTGTACAGCCATGACTCTGAGCTAATATCTGTCTAACATCAAAATCTATTGTCTTAGCAGTACATTTTATAACCTGTGTTATGTACCACCATCTAAAGAAGCTTCAATATGTTTACAGTACCAGAATTTATTTCTCTTTTCATACTTCTTTATCTTGAAACATGCATGTACTAATTCTATATATTTTGCTAGTCTGAGAACTAGTTATTCTACAATGTCACCTGATACTAAAATGATACTATCTATTATAGAATTTTTAAGTCAGTTATCTAATGTTAAATATTTATAAAATATGTCTTAAACATTTTGCTGAGCCAAATATATCAGATCACACTAGGAAATTCAACACTTGTGGAAGTAAATAATGTATGCTAATCATCCTCTTTTGTAGTTTTCACAGATGGTGTCACATTATCTGTCAAATTAAACTCATGATTGTGTTTTTATTTTTAATTATGTACATAAACTCTCTTAAGAAAAATAGTTATTTCCTTTTTTAAAGTTATTTTTCCTCTTTTTTACAATACCTGAATGGTATAAAAAGATCATGTTTACCATCAAAATTCCAAGTTTAGCACCAAAAAAGGAAAATACTCACTGAATACATCAGCAGCAATAGATTTATATACATTGCTACACTTTGGGATTAAATGGAAGGGTTTCGGATGACATATCCAAACATGCAGTGATTTGATTAAAAAGTCAATAAACATAGTTCCTGAATTCTATAAAATGCATGCGGGTAGATGCTGATATATGTACTATTGCCAATGATTCATTCTAAAGAGGAACAAAAAGTGAATATTTAACAGATTTATAATTTTTTCATTCATAAAATGAAATCATTCTAATCTTATATATAATAAAGGAGACCTATGCTAACCTTTGTGTAATTATGAAATACTGCATTATGTATTCCCAGAAGAATAGTTTTGTGCCCCAGAATAGTAAGTTTATAAGACAGCTGATCTTGCTTTTTACCTTTTTTAGTATATTTTATATGATTTCTCTGTGTTCACTTTTGAACATCTCAGTATTTACAGTATGACAATTTCCCTCAATGAAGATCTGCTGCTTAATGATTTTTTAAAAATGTATTTAGTTGTCTCCACTTTTTTAAAATGAAGAAAATTCTTTCACTGACACCATCACATTTACCTCAAGCTATAGCCCTAATCTCACCTATCTTTCATAGCCAGAATTCTCAACTGAGTTGTATACTACTCCTACTCCCTATTTCCTGCCCTAAACTCAGCACATTCTTCAAACCATTTCGACCAGATTTCTAATCCCTGTTTTCTTTCAAAAGTAGATCAACAATGACTCCATATTGTTCAAAATGACATGACTCAGTTCTTAGCAAATATTTGAGGTCTGTCAACAGTCAATACTTTTGACTACTTTCCCTTTCATTGAATCACTGCCTTTCCTTTGAATCAACCTTAAGCTCCTAATTTCCCACTTACCTTAAGTTTATCCTGCCTAAATAGTTTCGGCATTTGGTCATTTCTTTTCCTCTATCTAACACTTTAATGATGAAGTTCTTAGGATTCTATTCTCCCTAGATGACCTTATCCACTCTATGTCTTCAATACTACTTATTACTCCCTAAACCATATCTCTTGTCCAACACTGTCTCCTCAGCTGCAAACCTGTATGTTCCACTGACTGTTTCTCATCTCTATTTTTGTTTTACAAAGTTTCAACCTTATAATTTGTTGGGCGTCTCCGGCGGCCACACGGGACCCCAACACGTTTTTCCTTTCCCTAGAGGGTTGGGGCCAAAGGGATTGCCCTTTTCTCCCCAACAGGACGCAAGGCAAAAAGAGATTCCAAGAGATGGGTGAGCACGCTGCTGCTCTCCGAGATAGGAAACAAACACACACACGCAGCGGGGGTTCTGTCAGGCAATTCCGTTTATTGTAACACAAAAGATCATATTTATATGCTTAGCAGGCGGGGATTTCCAAGCTTAGGCCAATCCTTGGAAAGGTCAAACGTGCACGTGCCTTGCCTCTCTATGCTTAGCCCTCCCCCTTAACTTCCCTTGGGGGCCACCTTTTATCAGTTTAGGCCATCTGTTGTTTTTTGAAAAAGGGCGTGGTCCCATAATAATTTCAAGCTCAAACTTATCCTCCATTTCTTAGCAAAAATGTGCCTAATCTACTAACTGGGCGATTAGTCATTTTTTTCAAATTAAATCCTGGGCATCATCTTTAATTTTTTTTAATTGACAAATACAAATTGAGTATATTTATCATATGTTTTGAAATATGTATGCATTATGGAATGGCTCAACCATTCTCATTAATATACGCATTACCTCACATACTTATTACTCTTTTTAGTGAGAATAATTAATCTACTCTGAGTTATTTTCAAAATACAATGCATTGTCTTGATTTCTCTCTTCCATCTATTGACTCTGTCTACTATTTTATATTATGGTAAAATAAACATAACATAAAATTTACTG
>NW_007731550.1:69671-98052 GCF_000696425.1 Galeopterus variegatus
AAATTGAGTATATTTATCATATGTTTTGAAATATGTATGCATTATGGAATGGCTCAACCATTCTCATTAATATACGCATTACCTCACATACTTATTACTCTTTTTAGTGAGAATAATTAATCTACTCTGAGTTATTTTCAAAATACAATGCATTGTCTTGATTTCTCTCTTCCATCTATTGACTCTGTCTACTATTTTATATTATGGTAAAATAAACATAACATAAAATTTACTGCTTTAACCATTAAAGGTGTACAATTCAGTGGCATTGAGGACATTCACAATGTAGTGTGATTCTGACAGAATTTTTTTGTCACTCCTACAAAAACCTGTATGCATTAAGCAGTCACTTCTCCACAATCCCTCCACTTAGTCCCTGGACAATACTAATCTGCTTTCTGTCTCTTGGGTTTAGTTATTCTGGATATTTTACATAAATGAAATCATACAATATGTGGCCTTTTGCATCTGGCTTCTTTCACTTTGCAAAAATGTTTTCAAGGTTCATCAATGTAAGAGGATGTTTTCATACTTCATTACTTTTAACAGAGGAATAATATTCTATTGTATTCATAAACAACATTTTGCTTTCCATTCATTAGTTGATGGACATTTGGGTTGTTTTGAAATTTTGCCTATTTTGACATTTTGCCTACTGTGAACATTGCTGCAGTAAACATTAGTGTACAGGTTTTTATTTGAACACCTCTTTTCTACTCTTTGGGAAATATACTTAGTAGTGGAATTACTGGGTCATATGATAGCTCTATGCTTAATTTGTTGAGGAACTGCCAAACTGTTTTCAAGAGCAGATGCTCCATTTTATGTTCCTGCCAGCACAGTATGTGTGTTCCACTTTCTTCATGTCCTCATCAAATCAACATTTTTTATTTTCCAGTTTTTGAGTATGAGTATCCTAGTGGGTGTGAAGTGGTATCTTGTGTTTTGATTTGCATTTCCCTAATGACTAATGACATTGAGCATCTTTTTATGTGTTTATTGGATGTTTGTATATCATCTTTATAGAAATGTCTATTCAATTTTTTGCCAATTTTTAATTGGGTTGTCTTTTTGTTGTTGTGTTGTAAGGGTTTTTTATATATTCTGGATTCTAGACCCTTCTCATATATGTAACATGCAAATATGTTCTCCCTTTCTATCACTGTCTTCTCGTTCTTTTTATGGTGTCATTTGGTGGTCAAAATTTTCTAATTTTCATAAGCCCAATTTATCTATTTATTAAAACTTAGTTGCTTATGCTTTTGGTTCTTATCTAGTAAACCACTGCCAAATCCAAGGCCATAAAAATTGTCACTATGTTTTCTTCTAAGAGTTTTATAGCTTTAGCTTTCATATTTAGGTCTTTAATTCCTTATGGATTAATTTCTGTATATAGGGTGAGGCAATGGTCCAACTTTATTCTTTTGCATGTGGATATCCATTTGTCCAAGAACAATTTATTGAAGAGACTAGTATTTCTCCAGTGAATGGCCTTGCCACCCTGTTGAAAATTTATAGACCATAGTTGTATTGCTTATTTCTGGAATTTTAATTTTATTCCATTGCTCTATATGTCTATCTTTATGATAATATCACACTGTTTTGATTACTGTAGATTTGTAGGAAGTTTTAAAATAGGTTAGTGTATGTTCTCCCATTTTGTTCTTTTTCTTTATTATTTTGACTATTCAAGGTCCCTTCCAATTTCATATGAATTTTTGTATTAGCTTTTCTTCTTCTGAAAAACAGGCCATTGGTGTTTTGGTAGGGATTGGATTGAATCTTTGTATTGAATCTTTCCATTTACTTAGCCCTTCTTTAATTTCTTTTTGTAATGTTTTGCAGTTTTCAGTTTACAACTCCGGCACCTCCTTTGTTTATTCATAAGTGGGGTGTTTTTTTTTATATTATAGATGCAATTGTTTCTTAATTCCCTTTTCAAATTGTTTATTGTTAGTATATAGAAACAACTGATTTTTGTTTGTTAATATTGTGTCCTACAACTTTGTGGAATTTGTTCATTACCTCTAATAGTTTTTCTGTGGATTCTTTAAGATTTTCCATATGTAAGATCATGCTATCTATGAGTATAAATAGCTTTACTTCTTCCATTCCAATTTTTTTTTTTTTCCCTTTTTGTCTTTTTTCGTGACTGGCAACGAATCACAACCCTCAGTGTTGCGCCCGCACCTCGCTCAGCCAGTGAGCGGCCGGTCTGTATGTGGGATCCGAACCCTCGGCGGGAGTGCCGCCACGCTCCCAAGCCGCGCACTGTAGCAGTGCGCCACCGGGCCGGCCCAAATTTGGATTGACTTTTAATTTTTTATCTTGCGTAATTCCTCTAGCTAAAATTTCCAATAAAATGTTTAATAGAAGTGGCAAACCAGGAATTCGTGGCTTGCTAATTATTTTAGGGGGAACTTCTAGTCTTTTACTATTAGGTGTGATGTTAGCTGGGGTGTTTTTAGATGCCCTTTATTAGGTTGAGGTAGTTTACTTTTATTCCTAGTTTGTTGAGGGTTTTTTTTTCTCATTTTTTAAAAAAATATTAAATCAGAACAAAGTATTAGAGTTTGTTGAATGCTTTTCTTTTGCACCTCTTGAGATAATTAAGTAGTTTATTATTCCATTAATGCAACATATATTATTGATTTTCTTATTTATACAGATTGTGTACCCCAGATTTCATGTATTAGGAGCTTGTTNTCCATATGTAAGATCATGCTATCTATGAGTATAAATAGCTTTACTTCTTCCATTCCAATTTTTTTTTTTTTCCCTTTTTGTCTTTTTTCGTGACTGGCAACGAATCACAACCCTCAGTGTTGCGCCCGCACCTCGCTCAGCCAGTGAGCGGCCGGTCTGTATGTGGGATCCGAACCCTCGGCGGGAGTGCCGCCACGCTCCCAAGCCGCGCACTGTAGCAGTGCGCCACCGGGCCGGCCCAAATTTGGATTGACTTTTAATTTTTTATCTTGCGTAATTCCTCTAGCTAAAATTTCCAATAAAATGTTTAATAGAAGTGGCAAACCAGGAATTCGTGGCTTGCTAATTATTTTAGGGGGAACTTCTAGTCTTTTACTATTAGGTGTGATGTTAGCTGGGGTGTTTTTAGATGCCCTTTATTAGGTTGAGGTAGTTTACTTTTATTCCTAGTTTGTTGAGGGTTTTTTTTTCTCATTTTTTAAAAAAATATTAAATCAGAACAAAGTATTAGAGTTTGTTGAATGCTTTTCTTTTGCACCTCTTGAGATAATTAAGTAGTTTATTATTCCATTAATGCAACATATATTATTGATTTTCTTATTTATACAGATTGTGTACCCCAGATTTCATGTATTAGGAGCTTGTTCCCCACTGTCACTGTTAAGAGCGTGGGAAATCCTATTATGGTAATTGCAAGGTCGGGACTTGAAGAGGTGATTAGATTGTAGGACCGAGCCTAGTGAATGGATTAAAAATGGTGGTCATGGGCATGATTCTGAGCACTTTAAAAGGAGAGTGAATGAGGAACTCTCTCTCTGCTCCACCATTTTCTGCCACATGATACCCCTGGGTCACTGTTGCCACCACCAAGAGCCACACCAAATGTGTTCCCTGAACTTTGGACTTCCCAGACTACCAAACTGTAACCATAGATTTTGTATTCTTACAAACTACCCAGTTCCAAGTATTTTGTTATAAGCAACAGAAACAGACTAAGACAGAAGATGTTGACCTATTCTTAAATTCCTGTAAAACTCACTTGGTTATGATTCATAAATATATCAATATGATGCTGGATTTCTTCTGATAATATTTTGTTGAGGATTTTTCCATCTGTATTCATAAGATATATGGGTGCATAATTTTCTCTTCCTATGGTATCATTGTCTGGCTCTGGTATTGTTGTAATTCTGGCCTCAGGATGATTTAGAAAGTACACCCTCCTCTTCTATTTTTGGAAGAGTTTGGGAAAGATTGATGTTAATTCTTTTTTAAACGTTTGGTAAAATTCACCACTTAAGTCATCTGGTCCTTAGCTTTTGGTAGTTGTTGTTGTTGTTGGAAGGCTTTTGATTAGTAATTCAATCTCTTCACTTGTTATAAATCTCTTGCTATTTTTAATTTCTTTTTGATTCAGCTTTGTCAGTTTGCGTGTTTTTAAGAATATGTTTGTTTCATCTATTTATCTATTTTATTGGCACAGAGTTGAAAATATTCTCATATTTCTTTTTATTTGTACAGGTTTGGTGGTAATTTACTCACTTTTCGATAGGGTTTTAGTAAATTGAGTCTTCTTTCTTTTATCAGTCAATCTATATAAACATTTGTCAATTACATTGATCTTTATTAAAGAAGAAACTTTTGATTTTATTGGTTTTCCCTATTAATTTTCTATTTTCTGTCTCATTTATCTTTGCTCTAATCTCGATCATTTCTTTCCTTTTGTTAGTTTGGTGTTTACTTTTCTCTTCATTTTCTAGTTCCTTAATATGTAAATTTAGATTATTGATTAGAGATGTTTCTTTTTTCTTAATACAAGCATATGCAACTATAAATTTCCCTCTTAACATGACTTTAATTGCAACTCTACATTTTGACATATTGTTTATTCCTTTTCCTTTGTCTCAAAATATTTCCTATTACTTTTTGTGATTAGTTAGTTGACCCATTGGTTGTTTAAGAATGTGTTAATTCTCATGTTTTGTAAATTTCCCATCTTCCTTCTGTTATAAATTTCCAGTTTCATCTCAGTGTAGTCAGAGAAGATCCTTTGTATGATTTCTATATATTTAATTTTATTGAGAATTTTTATGTGGCCTAACATATGGTCTATTGAGGGGAAATTTCCACATGCACTTGATAAAAATATTTGGTCTTTTGTGTTGAGTGGCATGTTCTATATATGTCTGTTAGTTCTAATTGATTTACACTATTGCTGAAATCTTTACTCATTTGCTGATCTTCTCTGTAGTTATTCCATCCATGTCTTCAACTGTTATAGTTGAACAGTCATTTCTTTCTTCTGTACATTTTTGTTTCATATATTTTGAAGCTATGTTGTTAGGTGGGATATGCTGATAATTACTGTATATTCTGAGTGGATTAACCCTTTTTCAGTACATAATCCTTCTTTGACTCTTACAATAACAATAATAAAATCTATTATTCCTGATATTTTGATAGACACCCCAATTTTCTTTTGGTCACTCTTTCTATGAAATACTTTTTTCCATTTCTCACTTTCAAGCTATTTAAGTCTTTGGACCTAAAGTGAATCTTTTGTAGATAGCACATAGATGAATAATATAATTGTTCTATTCTTCCAATCTCTGCCTTCCAACTGGAGATTTTAGTACATTTAAATTTAAAGTAATTATAGGAAAGAATTTACTTCTGCCATTTTTCCATTTGTTTTCTATATGTCATATATCTTTTTCATTGCTCAACTCTTTTATTATTGCCTTCTTTCGTGTTTGACTTTTTTCTTTTTGTATTGTACTGTTTTGATTTCCTTAACTCTTCCTTTTCTGTATACTTTTTAGTTATTTTTTTAGTGGTTATCTTGCAGATTACAATTAACATCATAAACTTATAGCAACCTATTTTTATTAATATCAACTTAGATTCAATGACATATGAAATCTCTGCTCCTTTATATCTTTCTCCCTCACCCTATATGCTATTGTCAAAAATTGCCATATAACCCATTAGCATAAATTTTGAATTGTTTTATGCATTTGTCTTTCATATCACATAGAAAAATAAGAGAATTACAAAACCAAAACCAAAAATCAGATACTACTGGCTTTTATATTTACCCGTGTGGCTACCTCTACTACTGTTTCTTATTTCTTTGATTTTGATTTAATGTCTATTCTCCTTTTATTTTAGTCTGAATGATTATCATTAGAACATCTTACAGAGCAAGTCTACTAGCAGCAAGCACTTCGTTTTTTTCTGAGGATGTCTTATCTTTCATTTTTGTAGGGTTGTTTGCCGGACATAAAATTTCTGTTTGACAGTTTTTTGTTGTTGTTTGTTTATTTCAACACTTTAAATATGTTATCTCCCTGCTTTTTGGCATTCATGATTTCTCACAAGAAATTTGTTGTTAATCTTAATGAGTTCTTTGCACATAATGAGTTCTTCTATTTTGCTTCTTTCAATATTCTTTCTTATTCTTTGTCTTCTGCCATTTTAACTATATTATTGTAGATCTATTTGGATTTATGCTTCTTGAAGTTCATCGAACTTGTTGGATATAGATTTATGTTTTTCATCAAATTTAGAATGTTTCAATAGAGAATGTCTTCAAGTATTTTTTCTTCCCATTTCTCTCCTCTCCATCTGGAACTGCCATTGTCCTTACATTGGTACACTTTATTCTACAAATCTATTAAGCTGTATTTTTCTTTATTATTTTTTCTTTCTGCTCCTCAGGTGAGACAATTTCAACTGTCCTATTTTTCAGTTAATTATTCTTTCTTCTGCCTACTCAAATCTTCTATTGAGCTCTTCTAGTGAATTTTGCATTTCAATTATTATACTTTTTAACTCCTGAATTTCCTTTTGGTTCCTTTCTATAATTTCTATCATTTTATCAATTCTCTATTTATTTAGTCATCATTTTCCTCATTCTCTTTAGTTACTTTCTATTTCTTTTACCTTTTGTGTATATTTGAGACTATTGATTTAAATTCTTTGATAGTACTAATGTCTGTACTTCCTTAGTGCTAGTTTCTCTTAGTTTCTTATTTTTCTATGAAAGGGCTATAGTTTTTTGTTTCTTGCATGCCTAATAAATTTTTGTCAATATTGAACATTTTTGGTATCATTATGTAGTATCATTGGAAATGAGATTCTTCCCCCGACCCAATTTGGTATTATTGATAATACTGGGGTGCAGTTGTTTCTAAACTATTTTTGTAAAGACTGAATTCTTCACCATGTGTGGACTCAGAAGTCTTGGTTAATTTAGCTTAGTCATTAGCTAGTGTTTTAACAGATTTTCTTAGACTTCTGAAGACAAGAAAGAAAGGAAAAGAAAAAAGGCTGTATCTCTTATCTCTGTCAGTTGGCTGTTTTGGGGCACTCTTTAAATGCTTAACCAGGTCATTTATGAATCTGCCTGACCCTTTACTTCCTGCTTATGCTGAACCTAAATGTCATAGGTGAAAGCTTATACATCTCTTCAGACATGCATTCTACTCTTCGCATGTGTGTGGCTTTCCAATTTTACCAGTACATTTAGTTTAGTAGGTTTTTAAAGCTCTTATTTCACAAAATATCTTACTCCACAGCTTTTCCACGTCTTCTGTTTGCCCAAACTGTTAGCCTTTGCTCCAGGTTGCAGAGGTTTGTTCATTTGCCTTTCAATTGTTTTGAGAAACTTTCTCCCCAGTGTTACTTCTCTATTTTGACAGAGTTCTGAGTTAAGCAAAACAAAGTTAAGTGCCTTGTGTTAGTTCTTTAGGGAGCCCCTAGGCAGGTCAAAACACAATTATTTTGGAATAAAGTCTGTTCTGCTCCTTCAAGAACTAAGAACCCACACCAGGTATGCAGGCTGCTGTCTTCGGGACTACCACTGCACTAGAAAGGTGTGTGTGACAAGGGTAAGTTAAAACTCTGCAAAACTCACCAACTGTGTTTCAGTGGCCTTTCTCCTAATTAAATATTCTATTCATTTCTATAAACCTTTGATTATTTTTCAGAGTCCTGGTTAAGTGGATTCTGACAGTTCTTCCAGTTTGTTTGGTGTTTTTTTCTGGGGGGGGCAGTGAGCCCTGAAATTTCCTCCTCCACCATTTTTACTGATATCTTGCCCAGTTCTCATTGTTGCTACTACTCCCACCACTTTAAACTAGGCCACGCTCACCTCTTTCCAGAACATGGCCGTATTCTCCTCATAGGTCATCTCATATTTGCATTTGTCTCTAGTCAATATATTCTCCATCAGGAGACTCTAAAACCTACAAACCACAGACCCAAGTATTGTTTTTTGCAGGCCCTTAGGCTATAAACCAAAATCTGCCCAATGAATTACAAGACTTCATGGCTAGGTAACTGTCTCTCTCAATATGTTCATCTCTTTCTTTAGATCTCTACATTTCAGGTGCACTGGCATCTTTTCACTTTCTTAAATCAGTCTTATTTATTTCTTCTCCCTACCTCCTTCTCTCAGTGGCTCTCTTACTTGTTCTTTACTTTTTTTCCCCTTGCTTCTTTTACTTCAGAGTTCTTATTCATGTTAATCTCTCAGCTACTCATTACTTCACTATCCAACTAGTTACTTTTTGGCTTCCAGTCAACTCAATGTTTAGTTTTGTAGGGATAATTGCTATTACTCTCTATGTCCTTTTTGGATTGACAGTATCTGCATGACTGGTGAGTTTAAGAGAAATGTACATTCTTGAACAGCACCCTAGATTTGCTGAATCACTAGCTCTGTGGGAGAGGAGATGGGGCAGTCTAACTGAAAAGATCTGTTTGTGAGGCCTGAGATTCTGTATTTTTACAAGGTCCCAGGTGATACCCACTATTTTTTAGGAAAAAAATTAAGTAGCAAAAATGGCATATCTTCTGAATTTGGGGGTATATTTAGTTTTTGGCTTGAAGCACCTAATAAATTTTCATTTTTGCTGACTGATGTTTTAAAACATCCAACATTTTTCTTCCTGTGATTCAGGTGAAGATTAAAAATTATACCTGCCAGGAATGTATTGGGAAAAGTATATTGTGTGGGTCAGGGGTCTTTAGTTTTCTGTGAGTGAAAAAAAAAAATTAACCACTGTGTCATAATAGCCTCACTTGAATTGAGCTATCTCCCTCTGTCCTTTCTTAGTGCAATAAAAGCTCGTCCATTGAAACAAACTGTTGACATTAAATAACAGTTTAAAACAATTGCCTCGCCAAGAGTGGTACTTATTAAAATAGCAGAGTTGATGTTTGTCAATCAAAACACTGAAATAAAACCTCTTGGGAAAGAAATCCAGATTCATTGTATTTGACTGGTTTGTGAAGGGGAAGTAAATTTCGAGAAAAGTCTGGGTAATCAAATGGGGAGAACTTGAAGTCAAAATTAACAGGAATGTATTACCAATAAAGCTTCTATAGAGTTATCTTTAAAAAGTGTACCTAAGTAATACAAAGGATAGAAAACAATTTAGGAAAGAATTTTAAAAGGCCAAGATAAAGATGTGAAGCCAGAAGGCCATGCTTTTGATGATTCTGTTAGCTGTCAGTCATCGAGCAAATTCCTTAATCACTCTAGGTATCATCAGTAAAATGGTACTGATAAACCCTACTTATCCTACTTACGATTGTTTTACAAATCAAATCAGGTAATAGATGATAAAATGTTTTGTAGTGCTCCATGAAATGTAAGTGATCATCATTTATTCATTTACCAATTCTTTTTTTTTTTTCCTTTTTGTCTTTTTTCGTGTCCGGCAACGGGATCGCAACCCTCAGTGTTGCACCCGCACCTCGCTCAGCCAGTGAGCGGGAACCGGTCTGTATGTGGGATCCGAACCCTCGGCGGGAGCACCGTCGCGCTCCCAAGTGGCGCACTGCAGCAGTGTGCCACTGGGCCAGCCCCATTTACCAATTCTTGAAATAAACGTTAAGCTCCTAATATGCAGCAGGTGTAGCACCATTATCATCATCATGACCATCTTTTTGCACATTGTGAGGCCAATTGACATTTCAAAGCAGTTTCTTTGGGTATTTCAATGATCTATTATTGCTATAACTGAACTAACAATCTGGCATGACTTTAAAGAAGGTCTAAAAAAGAAAACACTTTGAAAATTGAGTAAATTAGGTAATGTGTGCTAGGATATATCTGAAATTTTGTTTGCTTTTCCAATCTTAGGCTTTGGGAAGGCTTGCGCGGACTTCATGGATTATTTTAGAACCAGACCTAGATTCTAAATCACATCTTAACCTTCATTTGCACTTTTTCCCCCAGGTACAATATGACAGCACTTCAAAAAGTTCATGGAAAGATTTGTATTACCTTTTAGTTCCATTTTTTTTTTCACAAACTTCTTGAAGTACCCTTATATAGAAGTTTTCAGAGAACCCAGAAGTCAAGTCTTATTACCTGATGGTTTTACAAAATGAATTAGTTTATCAGAACCCCAATTTGTGCCCATGCTAGAAACATCATGGTATGAATGGTTTAGTTTGGAAGCAAATTCATTTATATGACAAATTGAAACACCCCTCAAAACAAAATCAAAAATTAAAAACTAAAAAAGGAAATAATGAGTAAAATTAATGAGAGAAGGTCAGCATTTGGAAAGTCTGGGTAATTCTGAGAATGGACAATGTCCCTCGCTCCAGGATTATTGAACTCACAATTGATTATTAGAGTGAGAAGGTAGTAATTAATGGGCAAATAAGAGCTAAGTGAGTGATGTTCTACAACAATCCTGGGACACTGAGAGCAAGACACATTGGGAATATTACTGAGGTTACTGGAAAAGGCATTGGCAAATATGGTAGCAGGATTAGCAATGATGGATGCAGCAATTGTGGTAGTTGGCAATGTGGCATTGTGAACTAGGCATTGTGACCGAAGGTTAACACTCCCCATTATTGCTGTTGCTTAGTCATGCTGTAGTAGGTAGCAACTCCGGTCACACAGCTCCTGCCTTTGGAGATAGTGATGACTAAAGACATCTCAAGCAGCAGAGAAAAAAAAATAGATACCATCTTGTATCCAAGACAATTGGATCGCTCATAAAGCATCTCTCTGTGATTACTAGAACACTTCAGGAGAAACACATAGCAGATGTGATTTTGGGTACGGAAGATGGAAGAGTGTCAGTGAAATGCTATTTTACGGCTATTATATTATTTCCCAATTGGTGCTTCTTTCTTTGGCTACTTCAACTCTCTGGCATCAACATTCTCCCGTCTCTGTTTGCATCACTACAAATAGCACACTGTAATATCTCTCATCAAGGACATTAACAAAACCTTCCCTCCCTTTCCCCCTCCATGCTCATCCAGCCCCTCCCCCCTCAATCTGATGAAGTTGTTCGTGTCAAGGCCATTGATGGCTTCAAGACATTTTTGTCTTAAGTGGATGACATCCATCAACATGTGACATGATTGACTACTCCTCAAAATACTCCTAACCCTACTTGATTTTCTTCTAATTTCTCTGGACATTTGTTTAATCTTCACTATGACTCCCCCATTTCTGTCTCTCCTCTATATGGCATAATGGTATAGTTATTTAAGTTTTAGGTTTAAGTCCACTTTCTTCTTTTTCTATGTTTTTTTCCCTTGGGCAAGCTCCCTCCTGTACTCTGAGGTAACATTCATATGGATGTGTGTCTGTTTGTGTATGTGCTGTGTATGTTAGTGTTATGTATATGTGTGCACGTATATGTCTGTATATCTGTGTGTGTGTATGTGTGTATGGCAGAGATCTCTCCTATCAGCTTCACTTGCATATTCAAGAACCTACTTGAATTACATCTTAACTGTTTTGCAACTGTAAAAAATGAACTTTTAGTTTTGTCTCTACCTATTATATTTCTGGCATATGTTTTTAGCATTGTGAATTGAAAATAATATTGCTCTTACATATTCCATTTATTCTATCAGAACTTAAGGGATGAATATCTTAAATAAATATTAGATTATACTAGGCACTGGTTATATGAAGATGACCAACCAAATAAAAGCTGCCCGATCATAAGAGTTTAATTCTAGAAGACCATGTTATGTGCTCTGTAAGTGCAAAAAATGTATGATAGAAGGGCAGTGAATGGTTTTAAGTAGAGGAGTGATGTGACCAGAATTAAATCTTATGTTTACTATTCTGGCTGCTTAGCAGAGAATGTACATAAGAATATAGGGTCTCCCTCATGGAGGGAGAAGCCTGCAGAAGATTAAACAGAAAGACAAATTATTGGGCTATTATAGGAGATACTAGTACTTTGGTCTAGAGTAGTAGTAGTAGTAGAAATGGAAAGAAGTGGATAGATTTGATATAAGTTTTGGTGATAAAATATATACTGTATCACTTGCTGAGTAAAATACTACATTTTAGAAGGAGGTGCTGTGCAATATCTGCAAGAATAATTTAATCGCTTCTGCCTCTGAGATTTAGACACATTTCCACAGAACTTAGAAATATGCAGGCATTTAGTAAATGTTGAACGGTTGAATGGACAGATGGATGGATGGATGGATGGATGGATGAATATGTGTGTGCATGCATCAGTGAATTAAACTCATTAAACTGATGAGAACCTATATAGTTTTTACAGTAAATAATCTACTGCTTTTTAGTGTATTTAGCATTAGATACACATGAACTTTTGTTTGCTAAATATTTTGTCAGATATCTCTTTTTAAACTTTTGTAGGATATTTTTAAAGGAGTTTCTTGGTGAAACCTTGTAAATTAAAAATGGAGCAGTCACCTACAAAAAAAAAGTATCCATGTTTACTCACTAAACAAATGTAGTTGAATACTTTTTAGAGAAATAAGCAAGCTATTCATCTCCTTCAAACTGATTTTTACCATTATATGCATTATACTTATGGTTTTCCCTTTTCACCAAAATCATAGAATATCAAGTACTCCTCTATAAAGTAATTTGTACCTAAAATAATTATTCTAAGATTTTACTAATATTCCTCTCTATTTTCCCCCAGAAACAATGTGCTGCTTCAGTCTTTTTCTTTAATATTTGTGAAAATTAAGATGATATTGCATTTTAAATAGAGAGTTTGATTTGCATAAAATACAAGTTTGTTCAAGTTCTTGAAAGTACTTCAGAAAATAATTAAAGTTGAATAGATCTCTTTGTTATACATGCAGTAGTAAACCGGATCTGATAATATATGTATTAAGTGTTTCCCCATCCCCTTGCCTAAATCTGCTGATTTACTGATGGCTTCCTTTTATCTCTGCTATGAAACCATTGCCCTCATACCATTTTTTCTCCCTCTTCCCTTATTAATGTTTATATTCCTTATATTCCTTTGGCACAGTAGTGACAAATAATTGTGACAAACATAATTATTATTTAAAGGAATGATCATAGACTTTGCTTTTGTTTTAGAGTATTTGATACATATACATGAAGACACTAGCTATATATTTTTAGCCACCATTTTTTCTCCCTTTTCCCTTATTAATGTTTATATTCCTTATATTCCTTTGGCACAGGAGTGACAAATAATTGTGACAAACATAATTATTATTTAAAGGAATGATCATAGACTTTGCTTTTACCATTTTTTCTCCCTCTTCCCTTATTAATGTTTATATTCCTTATATTCCTTTGGCACAGTAGTGACAAATAATTGTGACAAACATAATTATTATTTAAAGGAATGATCATAGACTTTGCTTTTGTTTTAGAGTATTTGATACATATACATGAAGACACCAGCTATATATTTTTAGCTATATAAAGTTTCATCATTCTTTAATTTTTACTCCTAAAAGTAATACCTACAGTATAAAATATCAGAAAATATAAATAAGCATATAAATATATATTTTATCCAAAAGTTGCAACCCAGAGAAAATATATTTGTTGACATTTCTTATAAATCTTTCTTATTACATACAAAAATATATGTCAATAAGAACAAGATAGTTTTGTTTTAAAATTTACTTTTGATTTCTTTTATTTAAAAGATTTTATTTCTTAGAGCAGTATTTGGTTTACATAAAATTGAGCAGAAAGTGCAAAGAATTCCTAACACTCCCTCTCCATGCTCCCTCTTCTCCTGTCCTCAGTTTCCCTTATTATTAACATCTTGCATTAGTGTGGTACATTTGTTACAATTGACAAACCAATATTGATACATTATTATTAACTAAAACCATTTAATAGATTTTATTTCTTAGAGCAGTATTTGGTTTACATAAAATTGAGGAGAAAGTGCAAAGAATTCCTAACACTCCCTCTCCATGCTCCCTCTTCTCCTGTCCTCAGTTTCCCTTATTATTAACATCTTGCCTTAGTGTGGTACATTTGTTACAATTGACAAACCAATATTGATACATTATTATTAACTAAAATCCATACTTTATACTAGCTTTATTTTTGGTGTTTTAGATTTCTATAGGTTTTAGCAAATATATAATGTCATATATCCACAATTGCATTATCATACAGGATAATTTTTCTATCCTAAAAATTTCCTGTGCTCTAACCCCTGGCAACCACTGATCGCTCTGCTATCTTTATAGTTTTGCCTTTTTCAGAATGTCATATATTTGAAATCATACACTACATAGCCTTTTCAGACTTGCTTTTTCACTTATCAATATACATTTGAGGTCAAACCATACTGCCAAACTTACGGAATTTCTTTAGTATAAATATAAAATATTTATATGACAATATTTTTAGGAAAGTGGCCTACATCAACAAAGAATTTTCCTAAGATACATTGTTTTGCATATATAGTCGAAAAGTAGATATCTATTTAAAAAATTGCATTATTTTTAGATATCCATTAAAAATAGGTGATTTTAGAATTTCAAAATAAGTGAAAGAAAGCAGGGCAAATGATCTGAAGTGATACCTCACCAAAGAAGATATACAAATGACAAATAAGTATGAAAAGTTGTGGGATATCATATGTCATTAAGGAATTTCAAATTAAAACAGAATTAAGATACCACTACATATCTACTAGAATGACTAAAATTCAAAATTCTGACACCAAATTCTGGAGTGAACATGGAACAAGAGGGATTCTTACTCATTGTTGACGGGATTACAAAATGGTAGAGCAATTTTGGAAGATACTGTAAAAGTTTTTGATACAGCAATAACACTCCCAGTTTACTTAAATGGGTTGAAAACATAAGTCCACACAAAAACCTTTACAAGGATGTGTATAGCAGCTTTATTCATAATTCCTGAAACTTGGAAGCAACCAAGATGTCTTTCAATAGGAGAAAGGATAAACAATCTATGGTGTATCCATAAAATGGAATATTATTCAGCAATAAAAATAAATGAGTTATCAAGTCACAAAATGTTTAGCTTTTAAAAAAAAACTTTCACAGTGTCTGAAGTAATAGTAATAGTATTAGTATTAATAATAGTAATAATAATAGTAATAGTATCTGCAGTAAGAGTAAATAGCATTATTCTTTATCTATTTCCATAGCCTCATACAAATGTGTTTCAGTAATACATTTTTATAGGGTTCGGAGAAATTCCAGAGAAAAACTTCTGTGGCATGGTTTCAGAGTTATGTTTAGAACAAAGCCTCAGGAAGAAAATTCATAAAACAGAAACCTACAAAAGATGTGTGTTTTAGTATATAGATATGCCGTGACTCACTACAACAAAGCATGCATATTTCAAGGAAATCACATTCACTCATAGAAGCTCCTCCTATGTATTTTCCTGTGTATTTTATACTTTAAACTGTTTCATTTCTTTTTTTTTAACATCGCATCTTTTGGCACTTAAAAAATCCTTATAATTTAAGGCTGCACAGTCTATCAATACAGTAAATAATTAGGATGACAGTCATTGGGTATCATAATATTCTTATCTGTGTTAGGTACCGTGGAAAATTTAAAATAAACATGTTCTGGTCTCTGTTCATTAGCATCATGTGGTGAACTGCTTCAGTAAATAATCAGTTATAGATTGTCATAAATTGAAATGTCCACTTAAAATTCTAATCACCTCAAAGTTAACAATTCCAAAGTGGACTCCTATTTCCATTGCATCCTGACCACAATCTGCTCCATCCACAGCTTTCTTCACCTCAGGTAAAGACATCACCATTCTTCCAGTTGTCAGGCCATATTACCTGGGATCATCCTCAATTTTTCTCTTTCTCTCATACTTCTCATCCAAAACTTCAGGACATTATAGTGACTTTCAAATTATATTCACAATCTGAATTTTCACTACATCTACTGCTACCCGCAGATTGGAGCTACCATAAACTTTCTTTTAAATAATTTGTCTCCTCCTAGATGGTTTCCCTGTTTCTAGGCTTAGCATCCTGTACATTTTGAAATTCTGTTGACTGTTATCCAGATAGCAACCAAAATGAATATGAAAAATCTAACTCAGAACATGTCACTCAAATCTGATTAGAACACCACATTGCTGGCTCTTTATTTCATTCACAGTGAAGCCAGGATCCTTGCATAGTTTAGAAGGAACTGCATAGCCCACCTCCCATTATCTCCAGACCTCCTCTCTTTTGCTCTACACCTGTTCACTTAGTTCCTGGAAATTCCTCTACCATTCTAAGCACACTCCTGCCCTAGTGGCGTTTCTTTAGTCTTCTGCCTGCAGTCACTTTCACCCATATATGTGTGAAAGTCTTCTTCAAGCTTTGCTCAATTTTCACCTTCTCAGGTTTTCCTTGACTTAATTAATAATGCAACCTGTGCCCCTTACCCCTATTTTACCTCATCATGTCTGTCACTCCTAATCCTTTCACTATGCTCTACTCTTTTTCTTTATATTTGTTCTAATTTCTGTTTGGAGATCAAATGATTTCTTTAATTCATCTCTCTTATCTCCTACTTTATCATAGGCAACTAAAAGAAGCTGGACATCTCTAACTGGAACCTCACTAGCCAAAGCAATGAGACTTATTAATTACCCTTTTTATTACTTATATTAATATAGGTTACAATTGGAATGAGCCCTATGATCAACAGTTTTCTGCCTGGTTCAGGGAAGAGCAAATCAAGCAAAGCATGTTGTTCTCACTAAGAGAAAAGACATAAAATGGCAAAGATGGCTGGAATTTGTGGAGGAGAATACTAGAAAGAAGAGTGCTACACAGAATAGTTCCAGAAACTGCTAAAAAATAGTTACAAAGGAGATAGAGCCACAATTCCATAAACCTTTGCTTTCCCCTGGCTAACAAAATTCCAACCTCCTCCTAACTTTTATAAAAGTGTATATTTCCCTTCTAAATTATCACTGTACTTTGTATTATAGCTACTTATGCTAAGCTTTTGCCTTGTTGATATTCTGCAACACTCTTGTGGTCAGGTGGTCCTGCTCATCCTTGTATTCCCAGCAGCAATGAATAAATATCTGCTGAATAACAAAATTGACAAATAAAATGTCTGAATGTTGTATGTAGAAAATGTTCATCTTCTATTTTATCATTTTTTTTTTTGTGACCGGTAAGGGGATCACAACCCTTGGCTTGGTGTCGTCTGCACTGCGCTCAGCCAGTGAGCACACCGGCCATCCCTATATAGGATCCGAACCCGGGGTGGGAGCGCTGCTGCGCTCCCAGTGCCACACTCTCCCAGGTGAGCCATGGTGTCAGCCCCTATTTTATGTTTAAAAGTAAATAAGATCATTTAAACTTTGATATTATTAGTATATATACACTCTTTTAAATTAACTATGCTATAACTTTTAGTAGCACAATGAGGTAATGGTTAAATTTTTCTCTTGAAAATTTTTAACACATTTAAAATCTAATTAATTGTCATAAAATTCACTCTTCAACAGTTGAAAGCTGGTACTACACAAATTCTTTACACTCAATTTTAATACAAAGTTGCTCATGAGGCGTAATACGTGGTTTTTGAAGAAAAAAAGATAGCTTCTGGGTCTACATCTTATAAGGGTTTACACTTATGAATTTTACCAAATCCTCAGTATGTGATTTAGAAGAAAAATTTTATTAACAAAGAGAGTTTTTAGTTTTAAATGAGAGCTATTCTGTCAGGCCTTAAAAACTAATGCCACCTTAAGTGACATTACAAGCGGCGCCATTATGGGCCCACAAGGGCGTATTAATGTGGCAGCCTAAGACAGCACAGGGAGGAAGTAGGGTGGGAGTGTCTGCGGAAAACTTGCCTTAGCCCTTATTGGCCAAATACGCGCTTCCGCTCTTGTGAACACTGTGTGATTGCAATAGTTAGGCATTGAGACAGGATGCATGCTCTTGACCTTTAAGGTGATAGGATTATGTTAAAACCTCCCCTCCCCATCTGCATATAAAAGCAAGTGCTTGTGTGATAATAAATGGAACTGCTCGACAGAACCCCCACCACGTCTGAGTGTCCTTTAACGGGCTGGTTGGGGCCTGCAGCTGTGCTCACCTCTCTTCACGGCTCTCTTCCCCTGTCTCCTCCCAACAGGGACCGGATGGAAAGAGGAATCTGGGCCATTCGCTCGCCCACCAAAAGGAACGAGGCTAGGGCTGTTCGGGTCAGCTGGCGGGGGACCCGTCACTATTCAAATTAGCTAATTTATAGCAGCATTTCCTTTACCACTTAATTGTAAAATATGGTGATTACTTCGGTGATTCTAGCCCTCCACTATTACCTTCCTTTAGTATTCACTGGAAATGGAAAACAACATTTCTAACAAGCTTGTAAAGTGCAATGAATCTTAAAATTCACTAATGTTGCTTCATGAAAAACCACATTATATTCCAAAACTCTATAAAACTTTTGACTATTTTACTTTATAGAAATCTAAGTTTGAGAAATAGGAACAAAGTATCTCACCTGTTAAAAATTATAGCATAGTGGTTACTTGGAAATCTTTTTCAAATGGATTGGGCCTAATGCCAATATTTAGCTATGAGGTTCCATTTCAGATTAGAAGTTTCATTATCTCCTCAGTGTAATACACACTAAGGATGTTTTATATTATGGTTTTCAATTTTTAAAAGTGTTGCTATATCTTCAGGTAGAACACTGGACTGATGAAAATTAATTATTTAAAACTTGTTTGAAAGAATTGTTAAAACAAAAATATATTTAGTACATTTCCCAGAAAACTTTTCTAGAAATATTTGATGATCTTATCTTCCTGAAATATATCTGGTATTTAGGATAGTTGGTGTTCCAAGCATTTTTATCTTCCTGTTTGCTGACTTAAATACTGCTTCAGGTTGGTAGTGCTTTCTGCCACTCAAGCAGTGACAGAACTTCGTAGATTTTCTCAGTGAACTTCATTAGTTTGGGTTTTATAGAATCTGTTGGTTTTCTGGCATATTATTCTGGTTATTGTACTTTTTAGCTTGTTCAATCAGTTTCTGCTCTTTCTCCTCCTATTGTTTTTTTTAAAAATTTTTTCTCATTTAGTATTTTTTCAGGCTCTCTAATTTTTGCTAAAGCATTTTACACCCATTTTCACTCAAGTTTGGACACTATGCACTGAAAGTTGGTAAATTCCAATCTGTCTTTCACCCAGATGAAGGAAATAAGAGGATGCATTGTCTGTATTGGTATAACAACAATAAAACTTACCAGTAGTCAGTTTGCCTTATTTTAAAATTACCATACGCTGATAATACTAAATAATATCAGTGATAAAGCACTCCTTCATGCAAGGGCACAAGACTCTCACTGCTGCCCCTCCCTCGGTATGACACTTCCAGGTAGTCTTCATCTTCTTCAATCATTGTTATGAATGTTATCTTCTGCCAGTTTTACTTATTAATCTGTAATTTTAAATAGAGAAATCATTTATATACCATAAAATGCACAGCTCTTACATACTCAGCTTGATGTGCTGTGATAATCAAACCCTTGTACCCACCATCCCACAGAAATATCCCTCTAGCTCAATTCCAGTCAACTTCCACCCCTACCACCACGTGAAAGTTCTTTCTGATTTGTCATCACAGATTGCTTTTGCCCATTCTCAGATATTATTTAAATGGAACGTGTCTGCCAACTTTTGCTCATCATAATGTATTGAAACCTCAGTTTATTTTTCTTTTCTTGTTTTTCAGGAATTGTTTACCTTTCTGCTTGTAGATACTTATTGATATTTACTTCTACTTATCATTTGGATTTAGGGTCTGTTGTGAATGTAACTTTTAAAGTTTTACTTTTATATTTGTGTTTTATTCAGACAATTCAGTTCACTTTTTTATTTATTAAACTAATTTTTCATTAACTCTTTTAGACTTTTATATTGATAAACATAAATCTTTTAAATAATGCTATAAATTTCCCCTGTATTTCATAATTTATGATTTCTTCCTGCTTGATTCAGAATTATAGAATAAAAATATTAAAGTTCAAGCTCTCATAGACAAGTAAATTTTCATATCAGAAACATTGATACTATCAGAGGTAATAATGAGTGTGATATATATATACCTTGTTATATAAAGGCTAAGTTTTTGTTTTATTTTTAATTTTATTTAGTTTTATTTCTTTCCCATAGCACTTGTACAACATGCATAATCCAACATAAATATATAAGCAAACACTCACACAGACACACATGAATTTAAGATATTTTTTCGCTTCATGTCTATTCTCTTTTTTTTGAGATGAAAGGATACATTTATGGTCATCAATGCATAATCCACCTTTACTAATTTATTTATATATACTTTAATTGTTGTTTGTTTCTGTTTTAATTTTCTCCTCTAATCCATCTTTAAATGGTTGCATAAATTTTTATTATTATTTGTAAAATATTCTTATTTCATGCCCTTATGTCAAATATTTTAAAAGAACTTACAGGATGATATTCACAGGTTTTCTTTTGTCTGTGCATTTAATGCTTGTAAATATATCACAGACAACTGAAAATTATGGTTTTCAAGCTCCTCAGAAATCTCTGTTAGTATAGAAAAAATACCAAATTTGTATTTTTAAAAAATAAATTCATATCTTTAGCAAAAGGTTGGATATTGATAAAATTTTTATATTTAAAACTTTAATATAAAGTTTTAAATACTTTTTAAAATACTTTTCCTCAACAGGATGTTACTAGTGTTCACTCAATATAAAAAGAATGTATGTGTCAAGTATTATTAGGTGTAAGAGTATTAGTCAGTATTCTCCAGAGAAGCAGAACAATAGGACGAATGGATGGACAGATAGACAGATACATAGACAGAAAGTTAAGACAGATTCATTGTAAGAAATTGGCTCAAGCAGTTACTTTGGCTGATAAATCTGAAGCTCTCCAGTCAGCAAGCTGGTGACCCAGGAGAGCCAAGGGTGAAGTTCTAATCCAAAAGCCAGTAGACTTGAGGCCCCAGAGTAAGCAATGTTTCGGTCTGAGACTAAAGGCAGGAAAGAACCAATGTCCAAGCTCAAAGGCAGGAGAAATTCCCTCTTATTCAAGGAAAGATCAGCCCTTCTGTTTTACACAGGCCTTCAATTCATTAGATGGAGTTCACCACATTAGGAAGGCCAATCTGTTTTACTCAGTTTACCCGTTCAAATGTTAATCTCATCCAGAAACACCCTCACAGACACCCAAGAATGATGTTTGACCAAATCTCTGGGCACCCCATTACCCAATTAAGTCAACACAGGAAATTAACCATCACACTAGGAAATGTTAATTACAAAATTGAAGATTTCTCTACTGTAAAACTCAGAGCCTTCATTATGCTAATATGCATCTCTAGTTTGTACAGGAAAAGAAACATTCTGAGTACTTCCAAAATATTTTCATAATATAGTTTCTGTTCTCTTTTCTTGTTTGTTTGTTTGTTTGATTGTTTGTTTACTTGTGGAACAACAAAATAATGTCTCCAGTAACCATGATGCTAGGAACAGTTTGGAATATACTCACTTAAACCTCAGAATGTTGATAAATTAATGACAAAAAGTTCTACTAGTCACAAATTCTCTGTTTCTCTTCCTTTCTTCTCCAGAGATTTCACACCTGCACTTATAGTAAGTTATTACCTTTAGTCTCTTTGTGTAGCTGTTCTTTGTCATGTTTAGCCAAATATATCAATATTTCTTTCTGAAACTCAGAATTATTTATCTTGCAACCAACATGAAAGTGGAGATAATATTGTCAAACTTCTACCCAAATAAATAACTCATATATTTACAGACTGTTTTAGATGAACTTACCCCTGCAGTAATTGATTCTGTTACAGTGTTTCTTGATACACCCAATTATCTGATATTTTGATATTCTATTTCTCTTCCCTGGACCCCTCTGCTTTTCTCATGAATGATTCTCTGCATCAATATGAACCAACTGGAGATATAAATATTTATTGGTAATCTGGTAATATTATAGGTACATTTTCAATTAATAAACTTTTAAAAAAAATTTAATGAGTGGGGTATGTTGGTTGGAGATAAAATATGAAGGCTTAATATAATCCAACTAGTTCTGTGAAAATTCTTGTTTTTACCTTGTGGATACTTTAATAGACAAATGTTACATATGTGTAATCATTAAATTTTTATTGTTTTGTTTATCAAGATAACTGAAACAATGGGTCTGATATTTTGGTAGTCTGGTTATTTCAGCTTGTGTTGAAAGTTTTAGATTAAGTGTTCAGGATTCAGGTTGTGTCACTGTTATTTAAAACCCTCAATTAAACTTATTTTGACACTGTAAAATGAATGACAACTTTCTCTTTTAAAAAGATTTATTGTAATTACCAAGAGTATCTGTGGTGATGATCAATATATTAAACTGAGATAAATAAAACAAAGAAATTCTTATATTTAATATTTTTACTTGTAAGACAAGTAGTCATTTCCATGCTTATTAAAATACTGACCGTCACTATTCTCTGATTCAAATGGCTAGCCTTTGGTGGAATATTCCAAGAACTTGCAATATGACTTTACGTCTAATTCCACACTTTTTTATATAATTATAATTATTTCTAAAAGTCTAGAACTCTAGTTTACATTTATGATTTTCTTCTCACTACTCTTCTAGATACATGGATTAGCATATTAAACTAGCCTTTTAGCTGTCCCCTTCAAAGTCATTATGTTCATTTCAGCTGATGGGCACATTTGCATAGGTTGAACTATGTAAATGAAGAAGTCGCCAAAGATAATTTATAAATTCCCTTAGGTAAAGCCTTGGGGGAAAAGAATGAAGGAAATAAACAAAGAATACCAAGAGAGATGAAGAAAGAGCAAAGGGCACATTTGCATAGGTTGAACTATGTAAATGAAGAAGTCGCCAAAGATAATTTATAAATTCCCTTAGGTAAAACCTTGGGGGAAAAGAATGAAGGAAATAAACAAAGAATACCAAGAGAGATGAAGAAAGAGCAAAAATCAAGAGAGGGAGATGAACTGAGATGGTCACTGGTATAAAATGCAGCCGTGGGGGTCATAATTGTAGTTACCATGTTTGGTGTTAATTCTCTAACCAGGATAATTTTAGAAGATGTACTTCCAATTCTTTAAATTTTTTCTTCCACTTCTGCCTTGCCGGCCTTTTTTATTAGTGGGATTGTACAGATTCATATAATCTTAGAAATTATTTAGTTCAATCATCTAATTTTTCATAGATTAAAAAAAAAAAGTCAAGCAGCTTGCCCCAAATTCCCTACCTAGCAGAACAGTGACAGAACCCAATATTTCTGCTTCCTTATCAAGAATTCTCAATTGTTCCAAAGCCTCATTCTCATTTACCCTTTTCTTCTGTACTCGCCCTCCCCCCTTTTTCTTATGAGATATGCAAAGGAAGTATAGTGCGTTTTCATGATGGACAAAGTAGTAAGCTTTTTCTTAGCAAATAATTAGGGAAGTGAAATCACTGGATACTACAACATTTTATTGCTATGAAGACCAGGCTTTTGGGTGCATTGAGATCACATCTAGCATTTCCTTGAAACAATGTGTGCTTTTGTAAAGTCAGGTTTTTTGATAGTCATAAATCATGAAGGAAAGAAAGGAAGATTCCATTTCCCTGGATTTCTTTTGTTCCCTCAAGGAAGGCCCATGATGCAAAAAGCCTCTATATTTTACTGCCATGCTAATAAAGGAAATGCCAGATGATGTATTTTATAAGCTATCTCATACTCAAAGCTATACAGCACTTATCCGAGGCTCAGCTTTAAATGAATAATATTTGTTCCCTTCATTATTTTGCACATGAGCAAAAAGAGGGCCAAGAGTGAATCCCTTCAGTAGAAATCGTAAATGCTGTGTATATTTGCTAAAAATGCAATTATTCACTTTTCTTATAAACCTGATTATCAAAGGCATCAGACCAAGCGAAAGTTCTTTTGAAGAGCTGTTGTTCATATATTTTTGAATGTCATTTTCACTTAACTTATTCTCTATAGTCTTTAAGATAGATGTAAACAATATTTGGCTTAATATTTTTCTCCCATTCAAAATATAATAATGATACAACAATAACTAAAACATTGTACAGTAGTATCTATTTATCTATCATTACTTACTTTGTACCATGAACAGATTTATGAACTTGTGTTATTATAACCTCCATTTAACTGATGAGAAAACTGAAACACTGACAAGTCGACAACTTTTACAAAACCACACAGCTAAATTCACTGTTACAGGCTAACCAATTAGATATGAGTTTATTCAGTTTTTCTTCATTTTATCTAATCTACCAAAAAGACAATTATGCACAATAGTTTACCTTCTAAGACATGATATATATTTCATTTTGGATATAAAACATTAATTAATTATACCAATTTAAAAACACTTCCTAATATTAAAGATCTACGGAAAATTTTAACACTTCTAAAAATATTTAATTCAAGTCTCTATTAAAAATATAACACTACAAGTGCATCCTAAATATTCAACAAATTATATATTTATTTTCTAAAATATTTGTTACAGCATTATTTATAATAGAATAACTTTGAGCATTCAAATGAATTATGGCATTTATATATGCCATATGTAGAATATTAAATAGCCACTAAAACAGTAGTTTAACAGAATGTTAATATCATGAGGTAATGAACATGATGCAATATTGTGTGAAAAACTATTTACTGAATGTGAAATTGAATAAAATAAATTTTACATTCAATGTGATCATCATTATGCAGGCACATACATACACATCCAGCAAAAAGCAATGGAAAAATATATACCAAAGAAGCTTTGAGAGGTAATCACTAGATAATGGAATTGTGGGGAATTTTTGTATATGGCTTTATACTTTCCTTTATTTTTTGAATTTTATCCTGTATCCATAAACAATGAAATTTACTTAAAGCATTTATTCCTTGCCTAAAATTTTCTTAGTAGAGTTGTTATTTCTGAACAAATTAGGGTCATAGATGCAGTAACACTTTATGAAAAATGTATTGATCTTATATTTAGGAGGTTTATTATTTGATTTCTAGACACTGTATGAAAATTGAGGGTTCTTTAGAAAATAATATTTAGGATCGCCTCCAGATCTAATATTTAAATAAATTGTCCTATAATCATCAGCCAAAAAAAGTAAAAAGCAAAATTTTGATTAAATAAATCCTAAAAAGTTTATGAAAATTTACAGATTTTTCTATGATACATAATATTTAAAATATGGAAATACATAGGTAGACATTAGTTGAAATTTTAATGATTATAAAATTTATATAACTTAAAAATGTTCCTTCACTTTTGTAATAAAGGAAAGTCATGTGAGAGCAAACTTCTATACGCAATGTAAGGTTTGTTGGAGTACTTGCTCATTCAGTTTTGCCTGTTAAACTGTCTGAAGCTGCTTTTCTTTACAGTGAGATTAATGGTGTGAATGATGTTTCTGAAGAAAGTCAAAATACAGCGTTATTCAGTCAATATGCAAAAACATTTTAGATAATGGTGACTATTATATTTTAGAGAGGTTTTTTCCCCCAATTTATAACAGATACATACTATTTTCCAGATAATTTAATTGAACATTCACTTACTGGAACACTCCAACTAGGTAAAATTTTTCTAAACTTGTATAAAGTACATGATTTGCAAATATAACCAAACTAGAAAACATTTCTAAACTAACTTATCCTTTTTTGCTAGCGTTCCAAGTAAAATTGATCAGACATACCAAGATTTAGAGATTTGCTAATTGGCTAAACATCGATAGGATAGCAAAAAGGCTCACAATTTATTTTAAGTTAATTTTAAATATGGGTAAAGTACACTTTACGTGGTATATAGATTTATGAACTGGCTTGCTTTATTCATCTCCTCTGACTTTTTCCATTTCACAGCAATTGGCCACACACTAGCTAAATTATTGCTACATTAATGCCTACACTAGGAAGATAAACACACTAGTTTTGCTGTGCAAGAAGAGAAAAAGCCTTGTTTCCATAGTTCTGCATTAGCTATTTGGAGTCAAAAAAGGTAATTTACTGGTGTTTTGATGATTTAACCCTAAGTTCATTTAAGATAGTTAAAAGTTAGCTGGCATTTGAAGACTGAATGGAAACATCCTCTTCTAGTTTGTACCCAAATCTCATACAAGTGATGTGCAAATTGGCAATGGATCCTTATATGGTTTGTTGTAATATCATATCTACACGTTCTATTACTTATTTAAAAGTTCTGTTATTATTCTATTGGCCCCAATATAATACAGCCCCTTGAAAGAAGGAAAGATCTTTGAATTTTAGAACCTCAGTGTATATCACAGAGGGCATGCTATTGATGATCAATGAATACTTGTTGAATAAATAAAAATAAATATTTTAGTAGAATATCTGTGTAATAGGCACGAATCTATTCGATATTTTAATCTTCAGAAGCTTTTAAAAACTATTGCCTCAAACTTTAATTCTTGAAACTTTAAAATAATATGAATATACTCAAATCTGCAATACTATGAAATACGTTTTGTATAGCTCTGCCTTGAACCAAGCCAAGTACTAACAGAGTCTTTTTGTAATACTCTCTTAATTATAATATTATCCCATACTTGAGCATGGAGGTCATCATTATGGCAAACTAGGTGAAATCTAGAAAAGAAAAAATAAAATGCCCTCCTGCACACTATACAAAATAATAAAAAACTGAAAACTCATGAGAAATTCCAGATATAAATATTTTATTTCAATGTAAAGAATATTTATGTGGACTTTCAGTCCAATGCAATGCCATTACTTACATAACACAGCTTCCTACATAATAGTAACAATAAGTAGTCCTTTAGGGTGAAAATTACTTAGGAAGAATAAAGTCCAGAAATATCATGCAGTATAGCCCAAAATAGGAGTGATGATTCAGGCTTACATTTAGTCTGAATCATTACAAAGAAAGCAAGAAAATAATATTGAGACAATTATCTAGAGATTTTTTTTTTTTTTAAGTACTGCTGGTTATAGAAATGTAGATTTGGGATGGTATATTTTTGAACCAGGTTTGGTTTTGATCAATAGCCTGTGTAACTTACATGAACTACATGTGTTCTGTCTTCTAGCACTCTTAATTATTATAGACACAGACTTAAATGATAAATACTAGAGCTGAATTTTGGTTTTAGTATATTCAAAGGATAATGAAGTGCATTAGTGAGACTCTAACTGCTTCCTAGTATGTTTATTCCTCAAATTATGCAAAAAATGTTCATTAATGCCCATTAAGTCCCTGAGACACAGTAACATGATTTATTCCACTGAAACAAAAATAACATCAGCTTCCTTGGTTAAATGTTTAATATTGAACTTTGCTGTGTGTTGTAACTATTTTGGTGGATATAACTTAAACCCTTTTGATTTCCACAGGGAAAGTTCAGGTCACAAAATATGCTGAGTATGGGAAAAGAAGATTCAGATATCCCAGAAAAGTATAGAAACATAAAATCGACCAAACAAATTTTAAATCCATGAAGGTTAGGCAGTGGCTGGCTGTAGATTGTGGAAACTCAGTAATTGCTGGTACTACCGCAATATTCATACAGGAAAAGTTTGTATCACTCATACACTGTTCTTAAATACCTATGTGACTTTGAGAAAATTATCCAAATGTTACATTCTTCAGTTAGTTTCCTTTTAATTGGTACGTGGGTATTGATGATTCTCTCATTTTATTGTTATATGGAATTGATAAAAGATGAAAATTAAAATTCTTACAAAATTCTTGGTACAGATTAGGTACTTATTAAATGTCTATTCCCTTCCCCTCTTATGAGAATTGTAGTTAACAAAACATGACACATTTGCCCTCACAAGCTGGTACCTTTTTATTAGTCTCATATAAATAAATTTTCATATCACAGAGTGCATAACACAAAGGGCATGCTATTGATGATCAATGAATACTTGTTGAATAAATAAAAATAAATACTTTAGTAGAATATCTGTGTATTAGGCACAAATCTATTACATATTTTAATATTCAGAAGCTTTACCAGTCATTACCTTATGTTGGAATTTTGGTTTTAATGTACATTTTTAGCAAAACTCACATAATTCCAAAATTAAGAACCAAATAATTTTTAAAAACCTAAATTTTGATTAGTTTAGCCGTATTATTTTCCTAGGCAAGGAAAAGAACAAGAGGGTTTAAGTAACTTAACCAGCATCACTAAGTTAGTGTCAAAAACAAGATATGAACCCTGCCCTTCTGATTCTACATTCATCCCCCTGACACTATAGGATGTGGTAATTTTCCTGGGTACAGTCTAAGGTAGGATATTTAGGTGGCTGTGTTCTTACTAACT
>NW_007731550.1:99136-99789 GCF_000696425.1 Galeopterus variegatus
CTTCCATGTGTCAATAATACTTGTCTCCCTTGTGTCAAAACAAGCAGAATCTATGTATTAGTCATGCTAATTTGACCAAATTTCTGTTTTGACCAAATTTCACTAAAGAGAAATTAATTTAATAAGATGTTTAGGAATTTACCTGAAAAAAGGCATTTCTGAGAGCAGTTATAAAACTTCGCTTCTTGAGTAATGCCTTAAATCAGATGAGAGTGTGGTTTGAGTTCTAACTTTTGGACTATATCTTTCAAATGAAAAAAACTGGCCCACTCCAACCAAAGAGCTGAAGAATGCTCCAGCTGAAGCCTGTCCATGGACCCAGTGACCTTGCCCAGAGTTGCCAACTCCAGCTGAGGAAATTAGGAGCACCAAAGTCTCTCTTAAGGACGCAGGGTCCTGCTTACAGCCCCAAGGTCCTTGCCCAGTATAGCTGAAAAAGCAATCCCCTAGCTATCTCACCTATAATAGCTACCAATAAAATAAAACACCTAGGAGTAAATTTAACCAAGGTGGTGAGAGACAGCTACAATGAAAACTACACAATATTGGTGAAAGAAATTGAAGATATCACAAATAAATGGAAGGATGTCTTGTGTTCATGGATTGAAAGAACTAATAGAGTTTAACTGTCTATACTATACTACTCAGAATGA
>NW_007731550.1:101209-102491 GCF_000696425.1 Galeopterus variegatus
AGGGAAATGCAAATCAAAACCACAATGAGATACCATCTCACCCCATTTAGAATGGCAAGGACATTGGAGGTTGAGGATGTGGAGAAAAGAAACTTTTTTACACTGTTGGTGGGAATGTAAATTTGTATAGCTATATGGAAAATAGTATGAAGGTACCTCAAAAAATTAAAAATAGCAGTATCATGTGATCAGGCAGTCCCACAGCTGGCTATTTATCCAGAGGAAAGGAAATTTGCATGCTGAACAGTTATCTGCACTCCCATGTTTATTGCACCACTATTCACAATAGCCAAGATATGGAATCAATCTAGTTGTCTAACAAAAGATGAATAGATAAAGAAAACATAGTGGAATATTAGCAATGAAACAGAATGAAATTCTGTCATTTGTGGCAACATGGATGAGCCTGGAAGACATTATGTTAAGTGAAATTAGTCAGACATAGAAAGATAAATACTGTGTGTTCTCACTCATATGTGAGAGCTAAAATAAAGTTGACCTTTTAGAAATAGAGGGTAGAATTGTGGTTACTAGAGGCTGGGAAGGAGAGGGGGAAGGAAGGGAGAGGGTGAGGTGGGTTAATGAATGCAAAGTTACAACTAGATAGCAAAATAAGTCATAGTGGTGTACAGTAGTTCTAGGCATCTATGATTAACAATAATTTATTGTATGTTCTCAAATGTCTAGAAGACAGAAATACAAATGTTCTCATCACAAAGAAATGACAAATTATTGTGATGATGAATATGCTAATTACCCTGATTTGATCATCCCACAGTGTATACATATATTGAAATATAACTTTGTACCCCATAAATACATACAATCATTAGTTGTCTATTCAAAAATAAATTAATTAAAAAAGAGGAAAACTAAGTAAAACATACAAAGATGTTATCTGTTATTATATATCATTGAAAGCATTATTAATTTAATCTGTATATAAGGCATATGTCTTCTATGTGAGGCCTTGAAAGTCCTTCAGACTTCGTGAAAAACTTGCCCAGAAATAAAAGACTGAGATAATCCTCAGCAAAGCAGCCCCATTCATTTAACATTCAGAAAAATATCTGTCATCATAATTTCTGTGCATTGATACAATTAAACTCATAGATTAAGCGATATACATTTTAACATATATTTGTTATACTCAAAATACACATACATGTGTACAAAGATTTATATTTGTCCAGTCTCTTAAATCTTTCCTTAAAGTTTCCAGACCTTGATTTTGACTGTACTCTTCAGTCATTTGATCCAACACATTCTATAATATTCTCCA
>NW_007731550.1:103490-104289 GCF_000696425.1 Galeopterus variegatus
GACCTTGATTTTGACTGTACTCTTCAGTCATTTGATCCAACACATTCTATAATATTCTCCATTCCTGGATGACAGTAAGAATATGTTCATTTCTCTTCAGAATTTTACATCTCTCTCTCCTTTTTAGTGGAGTGATAGTTTGATTGATAGATAGATAGATAGATGATACATAGATGTTAGACATTATTGGGTCTTGTCTTCCACATCCATGTATAGCTTTTAGGGAAAAACAAAAACAACCAACCAAACAAAAAGCTTTCAGAAGTCATCTGAATATTTAGGTCAAATAACACAATTCTGTCACCCTTTATTTAGCTTCATTACAGTGCTTACAAACACTAACTAATGAGGCTGCATCTTTTTACCTCCTGAGATATGCACCCTATCCCCTAAAAAGCCTAGAGTATCTTGCTCATAGGAAAATTTTCTCCATCAGATAGCATTTGAGACAGCAGCCCTTTCATGAAAATCCTTGGTGTGTTCAACACCCATCCTTCATTTAATGTTTAGAGCCAAGAGAAACGATACCTCCTTGTATTCTCAGTAAAATGCCTCAGTAATATTTCCCCTTGGCTCCTGCCTATTACCAATATCAACAAACTAAGATTTTTATCTTTGCTTTCACATACCTTGTCTTATGCTTCCTCATGAGAGTAGTTGTATAATAGTTATTTCTACATCATCTGCAATAACATAACAAAAAAGTAGAGTCCTTTTGAGTACTGAGATTCTGCCCTGTGCCTATGGATTGGATATTGTTTTAGATCCAGAAATTATTGCCTGGATCTCAACTAACCTC
>NW_007731550.1:105551-109982 GCF_000696425.1 Galeopterus variegatus
GGTGCATTCCTTGATACAACAAGTACAAATAAATAGTGTTTGCTTTTCTTATTTTGTTGTCCTTTGTTTATTTCCACAGTATTGTGTGTATTTGTGCACAGGCATGATTTATGCAATGAATGACAGATTGAACAGGAACAAGACAAGACTGCCCACTCTCACCAATCCTATTTAACACAGTATTGAAAGTACTAGCCAGAGCAATCAGGCAAGAAAAAGAAATAAAGGGCATTCATAATGGAAAAGACAAAGTCAAACTATCCTTGTTTGCAGATGATGTGATTATATATAGAGAGAAACCTAAAAACTCTACCAAAAAACTCCTAGAGCTGATAAGCAAATTCAGTAAAGTTGCAGAATACAAAATCAATACACAAAAATCAGTTCCATTTTTATATTCCAACAATGAACTAGCAGAAAAAGAAATCAAGAAAGCAAGCTCATTTACAATAGCTACCAAAAAAATAAAATACTTGGTAATAAATTTAACCAAGGAAGTGAAAAATCTCTACAATCAGAACTACAAATCATTGCTGAAAAAAATTAAAGAGGATAACAAAAGATGGAAAGATATTCCATGTTCTTTGATCAGAAGAATTAACATTGTGAAAATGCCCCTGCTACCCAAAGTGATCTACAGATTCAATGCAATCCCCATCAAAATACCAATTACATTCATCACAGAAATAGAAAAAAACAATTCTAATATTCATATGTAACAACATAAGACCCAGAATAGCCAAAGCAATCCTGAGCAAAGAAAAAACAAAGCCAGATGCTTTACACTACCTGACTTCAAACTATTCTATAAAGCTATGGTAACCATAACAGCATGGTACTGGCATAAAAACAGACATGTAAACCATTGGAACAGAATAGAGAACCCAGAAATCAATCTACATACTTACAGCCAACTGATCTTTGATGAAGGCACAAAGAACATACATTGGGGAAAGGATAGCCTCTTCAAAAAACAGTGCTGAGAAAACTGGACATCCATAAAGAAATTAGACCTATACCTCTCACCATATAGAAAAATCAACTCAAAATAATTAAAGACAAATATAACACCTGAAACTCTAAAACTCCTAGAAAGAAACATAGGGGAAACACTTCAGGCTATAGGACTTGGCAAAGACTTATTGAATAAGACCCCAAAAGCACAGGCAACAAAAGAAAAACAAACAAGTGAGATTATATCAAACTAAATAGCTTCTGCATAGCAAAGGAAATAATCAACAGAGTAAAAAGACAACCAACAGAATGGAAGAAAGTATTTGCAAACTGTGCATCTGACAAGGAATTAATATCCAGAATATACAAGGAACTCAAGCAATTTTGTGAAAATAGCAAATAGTCTGATTAAAAAATGGGAAAGGGAATGGATTAGACATTTCTTAAAGGAAGATATATGAATGGTCAAAAGGCACATGATAAAATGCTCAACATCACAAATCATAAGAGAAATGCAAATCAAAACCACATTGAGGTATCATCTCATCTTCGTTAGACTGGCTATTATTAAAAGGCAGAGAATGACAAATGCTGGTGAGGAGGTGGAGAAAAAGGAACTCTTCTACACTGGTGGTGGAACTGTAAATTAGCACAGTCATTATGGAAAATAGTATGGAGTTTCCTCAAACATCTACAGATAGAACAACCATATGACCCAGCTATCCTATTACTGGGTATATACCCAAAGGAATGGAAATTATCATTCCAAAGGGAAACCTGCACTAACGTGCTAATCACAGCTCTATTTACAGTGGCCAAAAGTTGGAACCAACCTAAGTGTCCATCAACAGAGGACTGGATAAAGAAAATGGGATATATATACACACACACACATACACACACACACACACACATGCACACACACACATGTGTGTGTGCATGCATATATATGCATTGGAATACTACTCAACCATAAAAAAGAATGAAATTGTACCATTCACAGCAATATGAATGATCTTGGAGAAAATTATGTTAAGTGAAATCAGCCAGGCACAGAACAAGAAGTATTTCATGTTCTCAGTCATAAGTGGGACCTAAAAAATAGGTAAACAATGAAAGAAAGAACAAAAGGAAGGAAGGAAGGAAGGAAGGAAGGAAGGAAGGAAGGAAGGAAGGGTAGTAATAATTTGAACTTTCAGAAGGAGAACACAGAACTGTGATTAGTAGAGGGGGAACAAAGAGAAGGGGAGGGCCGTTAGGCAGAAATAGGCTAAGGACATAAAAAATGTGCACATTTTGTAATGATGAATATGCTAATTATATTGATTTGGTCATCACATATTGTACACAAATACTGATAGTCAGCTCTGTATCCCACAAATATGTATTATCAATTATATTTTAAAAATTGGAGATTGACTTTTGGGGGAACAAAAGCTTAGCTCCCTGCTTAGAAAAAAAATCACATTTTCTCTTCCTCTATTTTTTTCACTTGCAAATAAAATGGACACAGAAGATAGCTACAGTTTTGATTTCTGAGATGTGTTTCAATAGTAGATCCAGTTCCATGTTTCTAAAAGCGTGATAGCTAGGGCAGAGTAATAAAAAGGGTACTTGTATTATCTTTAGTAATCTTTGCCAACCGTGACTGTTGAGTCACTCAAATTTGAGTCGATAACTGCTGTAATGCATATGCTGCAACTACTTTTGAACTACAGAATGTAGCACCTTTAATCCCCTCATTGCTTTTTATATTTAGTGATCCTAATTGACTAGGATGGAGCACATTTTTGGGGGGCGTAATCATGCAACAAATATTTATCAAGCATTAGAATAATGCTTAGAAAATATGTGTGAATTAAACATATAACAATTTTGGCATGCGCCCTCCAGGAACTTTTATTCTGATTGTGCATTTGATATACACATATGAAAAATTAAATAACTGGATAAGGCAATTATAAGCCAGATGTCACAGGCAGTATGTAATTAACTCTTTAATTAAGAAAAAATACTGGTTAAGCTTCCTAATTGCTACAAAAGTATATCAGTCTCTCAATGTGTTCAATATTATTATTTTGCTCCTAGTAAGTCCAAGTATAAGCACTCCAGTCCTTGTTCCAGAATGTACTTTTTTTTTCTGCACTTATCACACATGTAGCTTGGAGAAGTGCTGTTTATAGGAATATTTGTGTTAGATATTCCTATGGTCTGTTCCTAAAGACGTTCCTTTATCCAAGAGCACTATAAGGAGTAACCACATAAAACCCATTATTCTAATAGCCATTGGATGTTATGTTTGTTGTTTCCCAGTTTCTCCTTCATGAAGTCCCAAAAAGGAAGCTTATCTTAAAGACTGGTATCACAAAAATCTTTGCTTTCACTGAGAATCAATTGAGTTTCTTTCTTTTTCTTTTTCCCCAATAATAATTTAATTTACACCGTCTCCCTCAACTCCTTCTATTTGTTATTGTCAGGAAGTAAAGTGCAAAATTTGAAACTTAAATTGGCATATATGCTAATTCAAATGTCACCTGAAATAAAGCATGGTAAAAAGAGAAGGAAAAGTATAAGGAAAGGAGGGAGGAAAAAAGAAAGGGAAGGGGATATCTGGTGTCTACTTAGCTTTGCCTTTTGGCTACGGGTACACACCCCTGACCTTTACTATTCCAAGACCATTTTGAAAATGCTTCTTTGCCTCTATAATGGCATTCTTTTTTGGTCATTACATTTTTAAGAATTGAACTCTAGTTCAGTGCATTACTCCTTTGGGTAGAAGTTACACTATTTGCCTTGTATATAATTTACACACAAACTAATCATAAAAACCCACTGACTGGGAATAAGTGTTCAAGATCCAAATCAATTTTTACTTAATTAAAATTAGTATAAAGACGTGTGAGATTGAGCATATAGGTTGATCATTATCAGTAGTTCCAGTTCAGAATGATTGATATGGCATGTGGTGAATAGTCACTGGACTAAGAGGAATACAAAATGGTTACTGGTTAGATTCCTCAGCAAGGTCATAGTAATTTAAATATCACAAAACACAAACTTTTATAGTTTTCTTTAGCAAACATGTTTCACTGTTTTATTTTTTAAAAATTTCATCCTAAGACTAAGGAATGGATTCTTATTTAGTGCTAATAGTGCTCGAGTTCTATGCACAAACAGTTTTGTTAACAGCTCTGTCAGATAGCTTATATTTTCTTCATTTTACAGATATGGAAACTATGATGAAGATATTTTCCTAAGCCACATAATAAGCAAATACAGAGACAAGATTCAAACACAAGTTTATGTGACTAAAAATCCATGCTCTGTCCTGCTTCCCTGTTAGCATTTTTATGGTTCTCTATATCTTAGTGAAGACATCAGAATGTTTCTTCCCTCACTGACTCATTATTTCAAGAAAAAATAATTGTCCCTCCAATCACTGATTCATTCATTCTTTCGAGAATGAACTTTTGCATG
>NW_007731550.1:110525-119107 GCF_000696425.1 Galeopterus variegatus
CTCTATATCTTAGTGAAGACATCAGAATGTTTCTTCCCTCACTGACTCATTATTTCAAGAAAAAATAATTGTCCCTCCAATCACTGATTCATTCATTCTTTCGAGAATGAACTTTTGCATGCTTATTATGTTTCACGCATTGTGCTAGGTGCTTGGAATACAAAATGAGCAAGCTTGTTTTATCATGAAGATATTAGTCACAGCAGTTGGCCTAATTCTGACTTGAGTGATTCCATTTTCACATGCCTAAATCTTTCTTCTCAGGAAGAGAAGTGATTAAACATGACAATTTCATTTTCACTTTTTGCAGCTAAGCTGCTTTTGTGCACCCTCTTAGAGATGTATCTACTTCAGAGAAGATGAACTGATGTGAGCACTTTGTAGATGTTGAAATATTAAACAACAATTTATAAGCTACGTCAGGATTTAATATGAAGAATTGGAGCTCCCTTGAGTTCTCAGGAATTTCTTGGTAAAAAACTCATCAGTGTTGTTGGTCAGATAACTTTATTAAAGCAAAGGTAAAATTGTAAATGCTTTGTACTGCCAGAGAACATTGACATATAAATTTATCTGTGACTGTGCTGTCGATATATATGTAAGTTTATCAGCCTGTGATATTTAACATTTAGCTGAATATTTTAGCACTATCAGAATGGTTTTATTAAAATATGCAGAAGATATTTTATTTCATGAGTTCAAAAAGACATAATAATTTATCTCAGAAATTCTTTTTGGCTACCTTCTGCTCTTCTGAAAGGGGGCAGTGTTACAGGATACAAAATTCTAGCTCTGGATGCATAGGCACAAAGCACCAAATTACAAAGGTTACAGTGCTAGTGCTGGTAGATGAAGAGTTCCATGGGAAAGCATTGCTGAATGTTTAGTTAATATAAAGGTCACAATACATATCTTCCTGGGAAAAAAAATCTTTGCATTTTTGAGTTGAATGGTGATCAACCTTCAACAAAGAAATCAAAGAATTATTATGAATCTTTTCATTAAAATTCAAGGCAAGGAGAGATTGATGCAGTGTCTTTGGAACTTTATAAATCTCCACATAAAAACAGAAAAACTGGATAGTAAAGTTAAAAACCAATAGACTCGATGATATCAGAAAAGTGGCGGAGTAGGAGGCTCCCAACTGTCACTTTTCCCACAGATATATTGAATAAACACCTACACACAAATCAATTTAGTTGGATTTAGTCAATAGACTCCTATATATCGGATGTGTGTGGAGAAAATATTCATATCAGATTTTGTAGGANCCTCGGGCGGGAGCGCCGCCGCGCTTCCCAAGCGGAGCACTTATCCAGTGCGCCACCGGGCTGGCCAAAACAAGAAGGTTTTTAAACCTGTAAATGTTCAGCAGCTATCTCCCCAAATTCAGAGTGAGTAATCTGAACAAGAGTGCAGACGTCTGCCACTAACAATTTTCTTGGTGTAGGGCAGAACATGTGGGAGATAAACTCTAGCTCTCAGCTTCCTTGTGAGAAAAGAAGGAACTGAGACATACATACAACACTCCACCCTTTCCAGTTGCATTTCAAGAGACTGAATTGTATTCCTCCTCTCTCAAGGCAAGAGTATCACTTGGCCCACTCTAGTTTCCTGCTGGTCACTAAGAACAAAGACCACAGTTTGGACAAACACAAAGAGTTGGAGTTGATAGGCACTTAGAACCTCTGGCTGGGCTGACTAGGGAGAAATATCCTTTATATGAGACCAGCCTAACGACTGGAAGAGGGGGTTGTCATACCTAACATGCAGAAATAAACACAGCAAGCCAAGGAAAATAAAGAAACAGGAAAAATGTTCCAAATTGAAAAAAAAAAAAAGGCTGACTGGTTTGATGAGTTGGGTAGAGCATGGTGCTAATAACATCAAGGTCCAAGTTTCAATTTATGCACCAGCCAGCTGCCAATGAACAAACAAACAAACAAAAAATAAATTAACAGATGCTAATGAAATGGAGATATGTGATATACTTTACAGCAAATTGACAAGAACAGTCATAAAGATCCATACTGAGGTAAATAGATCAATGTATGAACAAACTGAGAATTTCAAGAGAGATAGAAAATATTAAAAAGTATCAAGCAGAAATCATAGAGCTGAAAAATGCAATAATTAACTAACAAAAATTAATAAAGGAATGTAACATCAGACTAGATCAAATGGAAGAAAAGATTAATAAAAATGAAGACAGGTCATCAAGGAGCATCTATATTTAATAAAGACAGAGAGAAAATCAGTAAGGATAAAATATATGCCATTAACCAATATTTAAAGAATACCCAACAACAGTAGAATGCACATGCTCTGTGTGTGTCGTAGAATATATCCAAGATAGAACACATTTAAATTATAAATGAAACCTCAACAAATTTCAAAAAGTTACAAGCATATAGTTTGTATTTTCTCTGAGATTAAACAGAGAACAATAACAGAAAGAAATGCTTGGAAAGTAAAAAACACACTTCTANAGACAACCCTGGAATTGGTTCCTACATGAATGGAGCACCCCAAATTTTACAGCTCCAACCTGATGAACCGGCTCTTAAATCGCCTAGCTCTGTGAAATGTTAGGATCTGCATTTCTGAGCCTTAGAACACAGAAAACAAGAAGGTTTTTAAACCTGCAAATGTTCAGCAGCTATCTCCCCAAATTCAGAGTGAGTGATCTGAACAAGAGTGCAGACGTCTGCCACTAACAATTTTCTTGGTGTAGGGCAGAACATGTGGGAGATAAACTCAAGCTCTCAGCTTCCTTGTGAGAAAAGAAGGAACTGAGACATACATACAACACTCCACCCTTTCCAGTTGCATTTCAAGAGACTGAATTGTATTCCTCCTCTCTCAAGGCAAGAGTATCACTTGGCCCACTCTAGTTTCCTGCTGGTCACTAAGAACAAAGACCACAGTTTGGACAAACACAAAGAGTTGGAGTTGATAGGCACTTAGAACCTCTGGCTGGGCTGACTAGGGAGAAGTATCCCTGATATGAGACCAGCCTAACAACTGGAAGAGGGGGTTGTCTTACCTAATATGCAGAAATAAACACAGAAAGCCAAGGAAAATAAAGAAACAGGAAAAATGTTCCAAATTGAAAAAAAAAAAAAAAGGCTGACTGGTTTGATGAGTTGGGTACAGCATGGTGCTAATAACATCAAGGTCCAGGTTTCACTTTATGCACCAGCCAGCTGCCAATGAACAAACAAACAAACAAACAAAAAATAAATTAACAGATGCTAATGAAATGGAGATATGTGATATACTTTACAGCAAATTGACAAGAACAGTCATAAAGATCCATACTGAGGTAAATAGATCAATGTATGAACAAACTGAGAATTTCAAGTTAGATAGAAAATATTAAAAAGTATCAAGCAGAAATCATAGAGCTGAAAAATGCAATAATTAACTAACAAAAATTAATAAAGGAATGTAACATCAGACTAGATCAAATGGAAGAAAAGATTAATAAAAATGAAGACAGGTCATCAAGGAGCATAGATATATTGAATAAACACCTACACACAAATCAATTTAGTTGGATTTAGTCAATAGACTCCTATATATCGGATGTGTGTGGAGAAAATATTCATATCAGATTTTGTAGGAAAGTGTAGATACGCCCATGCACTAACCCTGACCTTCTCTCCAAGCACAGCACTTTACATTTGGGAAGAATCCGCAAGTCAGCTTCTTCCTGAAGGGTGAAGTGTTTGCACCACGTACAGTGCCCAACTTTTACAATCCTTCCCAGAAGTCCTGACTACTAAAGCACTTTGTTTGGAGAGCAGCAAGGACTTGGCACTGGAGGATTTCCCTCAAGCACAAAAAAGGGGGGAGGATTTTAAACTATGCCAATACTCCCAGAGGCTGTAGCCCCTTGGATCAGTCTCGCTTCCAACTTCTCCCTGGAAAGGGTTCACTTTTCCAGCAGTAACCTGTGGTTCTGGCCTTTAATAAGCCTGCATCTGGCAAGCTACATAGCAAGTAAAGAATAAGCTTCTTCAAGCTTAAATGGGAGAGTTGTCATTCCCCATGCCTTCTTCTCTGGCTTGCTCCAGAGATAAACCCCCGAAATCTCTCATTGGAAGGAGTCTGGAAGATCTCTCCTTGCCTAAACGTAAAAGTGGGCACTCCCTGCACATTCTTCCCCAGCTTGCTCCATGGTAACTTCAGAACAAAAGTATCCCATTGCAAGAAGGATGAGAGAATTCTGTTTTCCCGAGCAGGAGAGTGGGCACTCCTTGAACATTCTTCCATTGATAATTGCAGCCCTGCAATCTCTCTGCAAAGTTTGGAGGCCTCTGCCAACTAGAACAAGAGGGACAGCACTACCCATGCCTTCTTCCCTGGTTTACACCAGCAATAAATCCAGGTCTGCAGACAACCCTGGAATTGGTTCCTACATGAATGGAGCACCCCAAATTTTACAGCTCCAACCTTATGAACTGGCTCTTAAATCGCCTAGCTCTGTGAAATGTTAGGAAAAAGAAGACTATAGACCAATACCTCCCAGGAACTGAGACGCAAAAATCCTTAGTACAATTTTAGCAAATCAAATCCAGCAATATATAAAAAGAATTATACACCATGAACAAGTGGAGTTTCTTCCAGGTATGTAATGCTGCTTCCATATTCAAATATCAATCAATGTAATCCATCACATCAACAGGCTATACAAGAAAATCATCTTATCATAGTTAACTGACATGGAAAAATTATTTGATAAATCCAGCATCTACTCATTATAAAGACTCTCAGCAAATTAAGAAAAAAATAGATCTTCTTCAAGTTGATAGTAGTATCTACAAAAACCTACAACTAACATAATACTTAATGGTGAAATGCTGAATGCATTTACTCTAAAATTAAAATAAGGCTAGGATTGGAATAATGCATAGACTCTAGAATAATAATGATGTCCCAGTCTCTCATCAATATATTCAACATAATACTAGAGTGCTAACCATTGAATTAAGATAAGAAAAAGGGTATGCATATATGTATATGTATATGTGTGCGTATATATACATGTTTTTATATATATGTGAATGAATATAAGAAAGAAAACTGTTTCCATATGCAGATTATATGATTGTTTACATAGGAAACCCCAGGAATCTACAAAGGAAATAACACAACAAACCATTCTTAAAAATATGTCAAGCTCCAAAATAGATCCACATAAATAGTCAACTTACTGACAAAGGAGCAAAGTAAATGTGATGGCACAAACATAGTTTTTTCAAGAAATAGTGCTGGACAGTCAACAAAAGAAAAGATAAACAAATGGGATTATATGAAAGTAAAAAGCTTCTGCACAGCAAATGAAACAATCAACAGAGAGGAAAGACTACCTACAGAATGGGAGAAAATATTTCTGAACTGTACATCTGACAAGGGATTAATATCCAGAATATACAAGGAACTCAAACAACTGTACAGCAAAAAACCAAATAATCCAATCAAAAAATGGGCAAAGAAGATGAATAGACATTTTTCAAAGGAAGACATACAAATGGCCAACAGGAATATGAAAAAATGTTCAGCATCACTAGTCAGCAGAGAAATGCAAATCAAAACCACATTGAGATATCATCTCACCCCAGTTAGACTGGTCATTATTAAAAAGACCAAGAATAACAAATGCTGATGAGAATATGGGGAAAAGGGAACTCTTCTACACTGTTGGTGGGACTGTAAATTATCACAGCCATTATAGTAAACAGTATGGAGGTTTCCCAAACAACTACAGATAGAGCTACCATATGATCCAGCAATCCCACTACTGGGGATACATCCAAAGGAATGGAAATCATCATGTCTAAGGGATACCTGTACTCCCATGTTCATCACAGCTCTATTTAGAATAGCCAAAATATGAAACCAACCTAAGTGTCCATTGATGGATGACTGGATAAAGAAAATGTGGTATATATACACAATGGAATACTACTCAGCCATAAAAAAGATTTAAGTTCTGCATTTGTGACAACTTGGATGAGTCTAAAGAAAGGTATGTTAAGTGAAATAAGTGAGACAAACAGAAATGCTGCATATTCTCACTCATAACTGGGTACTAGGAAAGAAGGAAGGGAGGGACAGAGGAAAAGAAGGAGGGAGGGAGGAAATGAGAAAGGAATGAAGGAAAGAAAGAAAGACCACATCAGTATGTTGAACTTTCAGAGGAGAGGCAAACCTAAGGATACTAGAGAGGCAGGAAGGGAGGGAGGGGGTTTGGGAAGTGATAGGTTGGGCAAAGGGCATAAAGAAATATCACAATTTATAAAATGAATAAGCTAATAATAAATATAAAATTAAAAAAGAAATAGTGCTGGAACATTTGGACATTAATATACAAAAAAAAATGATTCCAGACATAGTACTTACACCCTTCGCAAAAATCAACTCAAAATAGATCACACCTCAATGTAAAATGCAAAACTATAAAACTCTTAGAATATAACACAGAAAAAAATCTAGATGACCTTGTGTTTAGCATTTACTTTTTAGATATAACACCAAAGGCATAATCCATGGAAGAAAGAATTGATAAACTGGATTTGATTGAAATTTAAAAATTCTGCTTTGTGAAAGACACTGTCAAGGGAATGAAAAGACAAGCCACAGATTGGGATAATAGTTACAAAAGATATATCTGATAGAAGACTGTTATCCAAAAATATACAAAGAATTTTTAAAACACTACAACAAGCTCAGGAGCCCAGCCAAGTGTGCACTGATCAGAGAGGCACCCCACTGGAGAGGCTCAAGATCTGCAGAGACCATACACCCCATGGTGCCAGCACACAACCTAGCAAAAAGGTCTACCACTGCCAGATGCTATTCCCATCCTGGCCGAGTGCACACTGACCAGAGAGGCACCTCCCCAGAGAGGCCCAAGTTCCAAGATGACCACAAATCCAAGGCACTAGTGGGGGACTGAGCAGACACTGAAGGCAGCAATGCCAAATTGGCAGCCTTGGCAGGATCCTAGCCAGACAATAGTGTCAAACAAGTGGACCATGAAAACCCTTGCCACAATGACTAAGCATCAAAGGAATCTACCAGAAATATGAAAAATCAAGAAAGTACACCAACAAAGGGTAATAAATCTCAAGCTCTATAGATCCTATAGAACAAGAAGCCCTTGAAATGACTGACAAGGAATATCAAGTGATAATTATAAGCAAACTAAATGAGATACAAGAAAACTCAGCTAGACAACATGATGAAAAGTGGAAAACTATAGAGGACCTGAAAGAAGAAATGCACAAGGAAATCAATGCCCTAAAAAAGAATGAAGCAGAGTTTGCCAAGCTGAAGAATTCATTCAATGAAATAAAAAACACAACAGAGTGTTTAACCAGCAGGCTTGCAAAAGCAGAAGAGAGAACTTCTGACCTTGAAGATGGGCTGTTTGAAAGAATACAGGCAGACAAAAAAAAAAAAAAAAAAGAATTATAAACATTGAAGAAAACCTAAGAGAGATATCAGACAACCTTAAGCACTCAAATATCTGAATAATGGGTATTCCAGAGGAGAGGAAAAAGGAGATTGCATTGAAAAGATAGTAAACAAAATAGTGGCAGAAAACTTCCCAGGTATAGGAAAAGACAGAGATCTTCAAATTCAGGAAGCTCAAAGATCCCCAAATGTATTCAACACAAAAAAGTCTTCTCTAGGATATGTTATAGCCAAATTTGTGAAATTCAAAGACAAAGAGAGAATCTTAAAAGCTTCAAGAGAATCACCTATAAGGGAGCCCCATTCGGACTAACATCAGAGTTGTCAGCACAAACCCTAAAAGCAAGAAAGAAATGGGATGATATATTCAAAATACAAAAAGACAGAGATTGCCAGGCAAGAATAATCTACCCCACAAGGCTATCCTTCCAAAATGAAGGGCAAATATTATATTTCTAAGACTAACAAAAATTGTGGGAGTTCATTACCACACAACCACCCTTACAAGAAATTCTCAAGGGAGTACTGGTTTTGGTACTGGAAAAATAACTACCATTAACATAAAAACCCAAGAAAAATCAAAACTCACTAGTAAAATAAAAACACCAACCAGGAAGAGAAAAAAAAAAAAGTTTATCTACAACCCAAGGAACCAACAAATGTGGAAAACAAAAAATCAGAAAGAAAGGAACGAAAGACACTTAAAACATCCAAACAAAAATCAATAAAATGCTAGGAGTAAATCAACACCTTTCAATAACAACACTTTTTGTTTGTTTGTTTGTTTTTTTGTGACCAATAAGGGGATCGGAACCCTTGGCTTGGTGTCGCCCACACTGCTCTCAGCCAGTGAATGCACTGGCCATCCCTATATAGGATCTGAACCACTGGTGGAAGCGCTGCTGCGCTCCCAGCGCCCCACTCTCCCGAGTGAGCCACTGGCTCGGCCCTCAATAACAACTCTTAATATAAAAGGATTAAATTCTCCAATCAAAAGACACAGACTGAATGACTGGATTAAAAAGGAGGACCCAAATATATGCTGCCTTCAAGAGACCCACCTCACCTATAAAGACTCACACAGACTAAGAGTGAAA
>NW_007731550.1:119339-120920 GCF_000696425.1 Galeopterus variegatus
GCTGCCTTCAAGAGACCCACCTCACCTATAAAGACTCACACAGACTAAGAGTGAAAGGATGAAAAAAGATTTACCATGAAAAATGAGCTGGATTAGCTTTTCTTATATCTGATAAAATAGGCTTTAAACTAAAAACCATAAAAAGAAATAATCAGGGCCACTACATAATGATAAAAGGATTCATCCATCAAGAAGACATAAAAATCATAAATATATATGTACACAATGTTGGAGCAGCCAGATTTATAAAGCAAACTCTATTAGACATAAGGAAGAAAATAGACACTAACACCATAATAGCAGGGGACATGAACACCCCACTGTCAATATTGGACCGATCACCTAAGCAAAGTATCAGCAGAGAAACACAAGATCTAAACAACATTGTGGACCAATTGGACTTGGCAGATATCTACAGAATATTCCATCCAACAACCTCAGAATATTCATTCTCCTCATCAGCCCATAGAACATTCTCCAGAATAGATCACATGTTAGGTCACAAATCAAGTATCAACAAATTAAAAAAAAATTGGAATTATCCCATGTACTTTTTCAGACCACAATGGATGAAAATTAGAAATCNGATTTACCATGAAAAATGAGCTGGATTAGCTTTTCTTATATCTGATAAAATAGGCTTTAAAGTAAAAACCATAAAAAGAAATAATCAGGGCCACTACACAATGATAAAAGGATTCATCCATCAAGAAGACATAACAATCATAAATATATATGGACACAATGTTGGAGCAGCCAGATTTATAAAGCAAACTCTATTAGACATAAAGAAGAAAATAGACACTAACACCATAATAGCAGGGGACATGAACACCCCACTGTCAATATTGGACCGATCACCTAAGCAAAGTATCAGCAGAGAAACACAAGATCTAAACAACATTGTGGACCAATTGGACTTGTCAGATATCTACAGAATATTCCATCCAACAACCTCAGAATATTCATTCTCCTCATCAGCCCATAGAATATTCTCCAGAATAGATCACATGTTAGGTCACAAATCAAATCTCAACAAATTCAAAAAAAATTGGAATTATCCCATGTACTTTTTCAGACCACAATGGATGAAAATTAGAAATCAATAACAAATGAAATTCTGGAAACTATACAAACACATGGAATGTAAACATCATTCTACTTAATGACAAATGGGTCCAAGAAGAAATCAAACATGAAATTAAAAAAATTATTTTAACTAATGAAAACAATGAAACATCATACCAAAACCTGTGGGATACTGCCAAAGCAGTACTAAGGGGGAAATTTATCACATNAACTATACTACAAAGCTATAATAACCAAAATAGCATGGTACTGGCATAAAAACAGACACAGTGATCAACAGAATAAAATAGTGAATCCAGAAATCAATGCACACACCTACAACCATGTGATCTTTGACAAAGGCACCAACCCTATACACTGCAGAAGAGACTGCATCTTCAGCAAATGGTGCTGGGATAACTGGATATCCTTATGCAGGAGAATGAAACTAGACCCATACCTTTCACCATATGCTAAAATCAACTCGAAATAAATTAAAGAATTAAATATACA
>NW_007731550.1:121989-125152 GCF_000696425.1 Galeopterus variegatus
ACAATAGCTAAGAGTTGGAACCAGCCCAAAAGTCCATCATCAGATGAGTGGATATGGAAAACATGGTATATCTACACAACGGAATACTACTCTGCTATAAAAAAGAAACACTGTGATTTGCAACAACATGAATGGACCTAGAGAGAATTATAGTAAGTGAAATGAGTCAGGCACAGAAAGAGAAATATCACATGTTCTCACTTATTTGTGGGAGCTAACATAAATAAATAAATACACAAACTGGGGGCAGGGAGGGAAGAAGACAAAACAATTATGATTCCTTGAAGTTGATATGACAAGGGAACAGATATGAGGTTGTTGGGAGGGAGAGGGGAGAGAGTTGAGGGAGGTTTTGAGTTGGACCACATTGTATATTGACAAAATAAAATAGATTTTTTTTAAAAACTCTACAACAAGAAAACAAACAATTCTTAAAATTTGGGTCGAAGACCTTAACAGACACCTAACCAAAGAAAAAAAAAATACAGATGGTAAATAAGCATAGGAAAATATGCTCCTCATCATATGTCATCAGGGTGATAAAAATTAAAACAACAGTGAGATACCACTAAACACATATCAGAATGGCCAAGCCCAGAATACTTACAACACCAATTGCTTGCAAGGATGTGAAGCAGCAGTAATCTCATTCATTTCTGGTGGAAATGCAGAATTGTACAGCCATCTTGGAAGTGAATTTGGAGGTTTCTCAAAAATAAGTGTTCTCTTACCGAATTATGTATTTTGCACTCCTTAGTATTTATCCAAAGGAGTAAAATCTTATGTCCACACAAAAACCAACATACAAATGTCTATAGCAGCTTTATTTGTAATCGCCAAAACTTGTAAGCAACTAAGACATCCTTCAGGAGATGAATGGATAAATAAACTGTGGTCCATCCAAACAATGGAATATGACTCAATGCTAAAATAATGAGCTATCAAACCATGAGAAGACATGGAGGAAACTTAAAAGCATATTACTCAGTGAAAGAAACCAATGTTAAAAGTCTACATACTATGTGATTCCGACTATATGCCATTCTGGAAAAGGCAAAACAATGGAGACAGTAAAAATATCAGTGGTTGCCAGTGGTGAAGAGGAGAGAGGGATGAGTAGATGGAACACAGAGGATTCTCCAGAGAGTTAATCTAATCTATATTTTACTATATGTGTGATACATGTTGTTATAAATTTTTCCAAAGAGGGATGAGTAGATGGAACACAGAGGATTCTCCGGAGAGTTAATCTAATCTATATTTTACTATATGTGTGATACATGTTGTTATAAATTTTTCCAAACCCATAGAATATACAACACCAAGAGTGATCTTAATGTAAACTGTGGACTCTCGGTGATAATGAAGTGCCAATGTAGGTCACTACTGTATCAATAAACCACTCTGATGGAGTATGTTAATAAAAGTGGAGGCTATGCATGTACGTGGGCAGAGAGTATATGGGAAATCTCTGTATCTTCTGCTCAATTTTGCTGTGAACTTAAAACTTCTCAAAAAATAGTATATAAAAAAGAGAAAAAAAATGGAGTTAAACAAAGTTGCAGAATAATACAGCAAAATACAAACATTAATTATATTTTTATAGACTAATATCTGTCCCATGGAAACCAAAATTATAAAGAAAATAATATTTACAATTTAACTGAAGAAAATAAAATAAATACAAATTTAAGAAAATATGTACTGTATATGTGCCATGAAAATTCTAAAATATGAATTAAAGAAATCAAAGGAGTCTTAAATCAATGAAGAACTTCATGGATTGATAGATCCAAAGAGGAATGAAGTTAATGATTCCCAAGTTGATCTATAGGTTTAATATAATTTGTATCAAAATCTCAGTAATATATTTTGACACAGACAAGTTTATTTTAAAACTTTGTGGAAATGCATAGGCCCTGGAATTGTTGAAATAATTTTGAAAAAATAGGAATATAATGAGAGATTATATTCTGTATTCAACATAAAGGCTTATTATACTTACAGTAATGAAGAAAGCATGCCATTGCTGGAGGAATAAACAGAAACACCAAGGGAACAAAACAGAGAACGCAAACATTGACCCCAATAAATATACCCACAGATTTTCTTTTTCTTTTTTTTTTTTTCCTAATTTTATTTTGTCGATATACAATGAGGTTGATTATTGTGGCTCATTACCGAAACCCCGCTCCCACCCAACAATGTCCTTTCTGTTTGCTTGTCATATCAACTTCAAGGAGTTGTAGTTGTTAAGTCTTCTTCCCCCCCACCCTGTTTTTTTTGTGTGTGCGTGTGAACTTATTTATTTATTTTTAGCTCCCACCAATAAGTGAGAACATATGGTATTTCTCTTTCTGTGCCTGACTTGTTTCACTTAATATAATTCTCTCAAGGTCCATCCATGTTGTTGCAAATGGCAGTATTTCATTCGATTTTATAGCTGAGTAGTATTCCATTGTGTAGATATACCACAATTTCCATACCCAATCATCCGATGATGCTGGTTCCAACTCTTGGCTATTGTAAAGAGTGCTGCGATGAACATTGGGGAACAGGTATACCTTCGACTTGATGCTTTCCCTTGCTCTGGGTCTATTCCCAGCAGTGGGATAGCTGGGTCATATGGCAGATCTATCTGCAACTGTTTGAGGAATCTCTGTACCATTTTCCACAAAGGCTGCACCATTTTGCAGTCCCACCAAAAATGTATGAGAGTTCCTTTTTCTCCGCAACCACGCCAGCATCTATCGTTCAGAGTCTTTGGATTTTAGCCATCTTAACTGGGGTGAGATGGTATCGCAGTGTAGTTTTGATTTGCATTTCCCGGATGCTGAGTGATGTTGAGCATTTTTTCATATGACTGTTGGCCATTTGTATATCTTCCTTAGAGAATTGCCTACATAGCTCTTTGCCCATTTTTTAAATGGGTTGCTTGATTTTTCTTGTAAAGTTGTTTGAGGTATTTGTATATTCTGGATATTAATTCTTTGTCAGATGTATATTTTGCAAATATTTTCTCCCAATCTGTTGGTTGTCTTTTAACTTTGTTAATTGTTTCTTTTGCTGTGCAGAAGCTCTTTAGTTTGATATAGTCCCATTTGTTTATTTCTCCTTTGGTTGCCCATGCTTTTGGGGTCATATTCATGAAGTCTGTGTCCAG
>NW_007731550.1:128150-135974 GCF_000696425.1 Galeopterus variegatus
TTGCCCTTCATTTCAGAAGGATAGCCTTGCAGGATAGAGTATTCTTGGCTGACAATCTCTGGCTTTTAGTATTTTAAATATATCCTCCCATTTCTTTCTGGCTTTTAGGGTTTGTGATGAGACGTCTGATGTTAGACTGATTGGGCTCCCTTATAGGTGATTTGATGTATCTCTCTTGTAGCTCTCAAGATTCTCTCTTTGTGTTTTAGTCTTGCCAGTTTGAATATAACATGTCTTGGAGAAGGTCTTTTTGGGTAAAATACGTTTGGAGATTGTTGAGCTTCCTGGATCTGAAGATCTGTGATTTTTCCTATTCCTGGGAAGTTTTCTGCCAGTATTTTGTTGAATATGTTTTCAATGCAATCTCCTTTTTCCTCCTCCTCTGGAATACCCATGACTCGGATATTTGAGCGCTTAAGGTTGTCTTATATCTCTCTCAGATTTTCTTCAATGCCTTTGATTCTTTTTCCTTTTTTTTTTTTTTGTCTGCTTTTGTTATTTCAAACAGCCCATCTTCAAGTTCAGAGGTTCTCTCTTCAACTTTGACAAGCCTGCTGGTTAAACTCTCCGTTGTGTTTTTTATTTGGCTGAATAGCTTCTTCAATTCGGAAAGTTCTGCTACATTTTTTTTTCAGGGCATTGATTTCCTTGTACATTTCCTCTTTCAGGTCCTGTATACTTTTCCTTCTTTCATCATGATGTCTAGCTGAGTTTTCTTGTATCTCATTCAGTTTCCTTAGAATTATCACTCGATATTCCTTGTCAGTCATTTCCAGGGCTTCTTGTTCTATAGGATCTAGAGCTTGAGATTTATTATCTTTGGGTCGTGTACTTTTTGGTTTTTCATATTTCTGGTGGCTTTTCTTTGATGTTTATTCACTGTGGCAAGGGGTATCACAGTCCACGTGTTTGACACTATTGCCTGACTAAGAAGTTCCTGGGGCTGCCAATTTGGTATGGCTACCTCAGTGACTACTCAGTTGGACACTAGTGCCAGGCAAGTCCAAAATTGACTACCGGGAAGATGGCAGGGCACTGTCACCGTTCCCGCATTGCGCTCCCATGGTGGCCTCCACAGCCAGAGCGGCCCGGCCGCCTCTTGCTGCCCCTGGCGCTTCTGGCTCCTGGTCATGCTGCAGCCTGCTCAGTCTCTCTCCAGCTCACGGTTCCAGCGGTGCCTGGGGCCGGGGTGGCAACAGCCCCCTCCCTGGCAAAAACCACAGTCGCTGGACCCTGATTCCCGGCGGCGGGGCTGCGCAGCCAGGCCAGGAGCTGAAGGCAGCAGCGGCAAGGCCGGGCGCTGAGTGGCAGCTGCTCCCAGCAGCTTCTTCCCAGGGAGGATTTTGTAAATTTCACAAAATGGTGTGCTCTCCAAACCTCAGTGCTTGTATTTTGAGAGTCCCCTTCAAGGTCTCAGCAATCCTTCAGAGCAATCCACCTCGGTAGTAACAGCTACTCCCTGCACAAGCGTGGACACTAGAGATTCTGACTCACCATCAGGCTTTCTGAGTTCTTCTTCTTGCTGGTGGCCTCTCGTATCCTGCCAGCGCCGGCGGCTCACTCCTTTCCCGTGGCCATGTTTCCAAGTCTTGTATTTTTTTCTACATAAATATTTTCTTTTCTTTTTCCAGGAAAGTTGTGGAACAGAAGTTTAAAGTTGGCCTACACACTGCTTAATAAACTGGGGACCAAAACTACCAAGTGATTTTTGACAAGGGTACAAAAGTAATTTGATGAAGGAAAGATCCAACAAATAAGGCAGAATCTCATCCTAAACTTCATACCTTTTACTAAATTTAACTCTACATGGGTCACTGACTTAAATATAAAATGTAGAACTGTAAAAAATTTAGATAAAAAAATGGAGAAAATCTTTGGGACCTAGGGCTAAATGAAAAGTTCTTAGAATTGAAACTAAAAGCACAGTCGATATAAGGAAAAGTTGATAAACTGAATCACATCAAAATTAGGATGTTTTGCCTTGTTAAAGAGCTATTGAAGAGAATAAAAGGACAAGCTAGGTACTGGGGAAAGAATATTTTTAAAGCACACATCTGACAGAGAACTTGTATCCAGAACATATAAAGAATTCTCAAAACTTAATTTTAAAAAACCCACAGGAAACCAAAAATCCAATGAGGAGATGGGCAAATCAATAAACACTTTTCACTGGAGAGGACACAGAGATGGAAAATAAGCCCATAAATATATGTTCAACATTATTACTAGCCATTAGAGAAGCATAAATTAAAATCAAAGAAACTACCTTATTAGAAAAACAAACAATAATTTTTAAAATGTGAAACATGAAATGCTGGTAAAGATGGGGAGAAAATGGATCACTCATGTATTACTTCAAGAAATGTAAAATGGCACAGCCACTCTAAAATATAGTTTGTAGGTTTTTTTATTGCTAAATATCTTTTTTATTTTATTTTTGCTACACATACATGTGGGGTACAATGATGATTTTCAATAATTGTGTAGAATGTGTGGTGCTTAGATCAGTATAGCTAGGTTATCATCATTACAATGCACAATCATTCCTTGTATCCATTGACCAATTCCTCATTAGCCCCCTTCCCCCTCACCCTCCCCTCCCCTTTTCCACTTCTAGTTTTCTAAATGTTCAACATATTACTGTGGTTGTTTTTTTCTTTCTTTCTCTCTATCTCTCTTTATTGTTCATTTGTTTATTTATGGATTCAGCTCCCAGCTATGAGTGAGAATATGCAGTATTTTCTCTTTCTGTACCTGGATTGTTTTACTTAGGATAATCTTCACCACGCTCATCCATATTGTTGCAAATGGTAGAATTTCATTCTTTTCTTATAGCTGAGTAGTATTCCATTGTGTATATATACCACAATTTCTTTATCCAGTCATCCATTGATGGACATTTAGGTTGGTCCCATTGCCTAGCTATTGTAAATATAGCTGCAATAAACATGGGAGTGCAGGTATCCCTTTGACGGGATGTTTTCCAATTCTTGGGATATATTGCCAGTAGTGGGATTGCTGGATAATATGGAAGTTCATTCTGTAGTTGTTTAAGGAACCTCCATACTGTTCTCTATAAAGTCTATACTAATTTACAGTCCCACCAACAATGCAGGAGGGTTCCCTTCTCTCTAATCCTCACCAGTATTTGTTATTCTGTCTTTCTTATAATAACCAGTCTGATTGGGGTTAGGTGATATCTCAAGGTGGTTTTGATTTGCATTTCCCTGATGATTAGTGATGTTGAGCATTTTTTTCATATACCTGTTGGCCATTTGTATGTCTTCATTTGAGAAATGTCTATTCAGCTCCTTTGACCATTTTTTAATTCGATTATTTGGTTTTTTGCTGTAAAGTTGTCTGAGCTCTTTTCGTACTCTGGATATTAATCCCTTGTCAAATGCATATTTTGCAAATATTTTCTCCCATTCTGTAGGATGTTTTTTCACTCTATTGATTGTTTCCTTTGCCATGCAGAAACTTTTTAGTTTGATATAACCCCATTTGTTTATTTTTTCTTTTGTTGCCTTGGCTTAGGTGTATTATTCATAAAGTCATTGTCTAGTCCTAAGTCCTGGAGCATTTCCCCTACATTTCCTTAAGGAGTTTTAAAGTTTCAGGCCTTAAATTTAGGTCTCTAATCCACTTTGAGTTGATTTTGGCATACGGTGCAATGTACAGAACAAGTTTCATTCTTCTACAAATGGATATCCAGTTTTCCCAGCACCATTTATTGCAGTTTTTTTAAAAAAACACTAAATGTTGGGAGGTTTCGGTGATGGGACATAATAATCAACTACATTGTATATTGACAAAATAAAAATTAAAAAAAAATAAATTATTTAATTAATTAATTAATGGTGAGAAATCTTATGAAAATTAAAGTAGTGCTTAATTTAGGTCTCCCCAGAGAGTATCTGTCTTAAACTAACTTGTTTAAGACCTTTCTTCAGAAGTTATTTCATTTTCCATCCTTTTCAAAGTAAAGCTGAAATACAGAGAAAAATTAAAAAAAAACAAAAAAACCCCACTAAATGTGTACTTTCTATATGATCCAGCAACTGCATTGTTGGGCACTTACTACTAATACATGAAATCTTATGTTCATACAAAACCTATACATAAATGCTTATAGCAGCTTTACTTAGGATAGCCAAAAACTGCAAACTTTAATAGGTGAATGATTAAGAAAACTGGTACCTCATGTCATGGAATATTACTTAACATTAAAGAGACTGTTGAAACACACAACAACTTGGATAGATCCAAGTCTAAACATTATGTTGAAAATAAAAAAAAAAAAAAACCCATCTCAAAAGATTATGTACATGTGATTCTCTTTATACAGTATTCTTGAAATGGAAAATTGATGGGGATGAAAATAGATTAGTGTTTGCCAGGGATTGGTGGTGGTGGCTATGGCTTTAAGAGGTCAACATGTGGGATCCTTCTGATGATACTCTACCATATCTTGACTCACTTGGTGGTCACATGAATGTAAATATGTGATAAAATAACATGGAACTAAAGATACACAACTAGTTCATGTAAAACTAGTGGACATGAATAAGGTCAAAGAATTTTTTTTCTTTTTTTTTCCTTTGTAGCTCTCAGATTTTATTATTTTAATTGTGTATATGAAGCTCATTGATGGTTTGAGAAACAGTAGTCATCAAAATACATAACACTTGGGATGTCCTCCAAAGCTTACTTTCTACTTTAGACAACTTTTTTTCTAGCTTGACCTCAGTGTTATTTTGTTATTTTGTTTGTTTGTGTTTTATTTTATTTTATTTTACTTTTTATTGAATCATAATTGATTATACATATTTTTGGGATTCAGTGTTGACATATGTTGATCAAATCAATATTACTAGTATGCGTATTGTTACAAATTGTACTTTTATTCTTTATGGCCTATCCACCTTTCCCTCCCCCCTCCCACCACTGATAACCCTAGATTTCTTCTTTCCTTCTGAAAGAGTAACAGTTACTCTGTTGATTTGTTGCCTCAATGATGTGTCCAATGCTGAAAAGTGTGATCAGATCCCCCAATATTATCATAGAACAGATACTTCTTCTGTCAAATTGCAATGGGCTTTGTGAAGAGAGACATCCTCTTCTTTTCTTTGGTCTCTGCTGATGACTCTCCTTGTGTTAATGTACTTCAGTGGCTGGCAGACCATCTGCATGGTGGTTGTGACATCTAGCCACTTTTGTGGCAGCCATGGTTACTGTGGTGGGCCACCCACATGGAGGTTATGTTTCTGGTATGCTCCTTGGCTCTGGCAGTGTGCCTGGGTATGGGCAGGGCATCCAGCCCTGACTGAGGTACTGGTGGTGTGCCTGGGCTGGAAGTACTTTTTTGTCCTTTGCTTACTTCTAAAAGGGGGAAACTTCCCATGGGAGCCAGTACTTGAGCTGTGTTGCTGAGCTAAATTGCTGCTTTGCTGCTGTTTACATAGGGAAGACTTTTGGTGCAGCTCAGTGTTTAATGGTTGACCTTATAGGTATTTCCAGCTCTCCAGAAATCAGGTGCATCTGGATTGTGTAGAAACTCTGAACTGGGCTTGAGTCTTTTCATCAAACTGCACCCTATGCAATTCTGCATTCCCAACCAGTCTCCTCTGAGTGGTCCTGTGCTGATTGGGGGGTGGATCAGCTGTCCTTGCTGTGTCCCAGTGTTCTCCCAGTGGGCCCATCTCTCCCACTGCCTGTGCTGTAAACACTTCCCATGAGACAGATCCTGCACCCATCCCTTGTGATGACTCCCTGTCTTCTGAATGGCTCCCCTTTTTCAGCTGTTCTGGCTCCTCACTCCTGCATGGGTCAATGGGAAGTCTATTAGTGGTCTTGCTGTCCTCAGGGCTACCAAGGCCCTCTTCTCCCCTGCCACCTCTCATCAACTCTGTCCAAAGGGCGTGGCTGTGGCTTCTGTTGGCTCCTGCTCCCTGCACTCAGCAGCTCCAGCCTTAAAGCAGTGAAACACTCTGAGCAGTTTCTTCTTTCTCTCATTGTGGCTTCCCCCCCTTCATGAACTCTGTAGGTCTCTCCTCCTCTTCCCCTGAGCTTCAGCGGCCCCAGCTTGGCTGTTGTTGCATTTTTATAATTGTAAATTGGTTGATTTGTGGGATAGGGTGACACTGGGGACTATCTATTCTGCCATCTTGACCGAAACTCCCAAGGAATTTTTATAAATGCTAATATCCCTGCAATTTATAATATAGTTAAGAAATATGTTTTCATTTTAAGAAAATTAGATGAAGACTATAGGGATCTTTCTGTACCTAATATTTAGGTAGTTTACTTTGTTTAAGGGTCATTAGAAAATGTAGAAGAAAATCTGTATTTTTCTTTTTTCTTAAAATAATGAAATCTGTTTCTTGAAATTTCTATATTTTTTAATTACACAGGCACACTTCAAAACTTTTTCATTTCTACCACTGCAGACTTGATTGCTTCATGCATTGTTCTGTAGAAGTAATTTTATCTGAAGAGAAATGAATATGCCTTGTGTAATTCAATCCTGTTTTCAGAAAATGTTACAGGTGCTCTATTTGAATCACAGTATTTCAAAACAACTATATCTCTCTTAGTGCTTGACATCCTGATTCCTTAGTACTCAAATTGGAATTATTGAAAATTAAAGTTTCATTTAATTTCTTAAAATTTACCAGTTTGCGCCTGCAAGAAACATCTTTCTTTTTAAGACATCCTATTCAAAGTATGAGGTTCTTACTCATCACTAAGTGGGCATGTGGTTCTCTCATCTCCCTTTTCCTTTACACTGATGGGTGCCCTGAAAAAAGTTTTTATATACTATGTTGATAATTACAAAACTTTGATTTCTAACTTAATGCTAAAGTTACTTGTTTCTGAAGTACATCTAAGACTGAATCTTCACTCTATGCTTTACCTAAGCTAGAAACTCGAAAACACAGTCATCATTACAATATTTTGTTGTTTTAGTTTTTACTCCTAACATATAAGACTGGAAAATATTTTTCTGTTGTCAGTGCTTTTCAAGTAGTAAGGACACCAGAGGCTTCTGTAATAGACAAAGCCATGAGGCTGTACTTTATACTGTGCAGCATATGACAGTCACAGGATAGCTTCCTTTATGGTAATTTTTTTAACTTCAACACAGGATAAATACTCCAAATTCTACATTTGTAAATCAGATAGTTCTGGATTCAACTACTTTTGTGTGAAAAAGGAAACCAGTCTCCTCTATGTCCTCTTAAGCATAAATTTCAATCTTTCAGTTTAATTCAAATTACTGCATATTTCTTGTGCACTTTCTACATGCCAGATACTGTGATAGGGACCTAAATAAACAGAAAAATCTGGTCCTTAATCTCAATATATTTAGAAACTAGCTAGGAACAAGGCCCATTGCACAAGTATCTAAAGTATGAAAATGTTATGAAAAAAGGAGACCTCTTTCTTTATCTTAGTTATTCTTTAGTCTTGTGCCAATCCTGGATCTCAAATTCATAGTTCGTAAATAATACCATAATTGAATCAGTATGGCTGTTAAATTAAAGACAACCCAGTCGTAATTCACAGGATCTCCAGTGAAGGTAATTCACAGGATCTCCAGTGAACCTGTTAGAGAAGAAAATAGAGAAATTGAAAATCATAATAACATATAAAATTCTTAGCTTAAGAATTTGTCTCTTTTGATGGATCCTTCTGTGATTTTTATTGAAAATGAAATTCAGGGTCAAAGAGAGAGGTAAAGTCAATTTACTCTAAAAGTCTAAATGATAATCTCCCTGTCAATGCTCAATAGAAATTTGAAACCTACATTCTTTTCTTTTA
>NW_007731550.1:136182-137596 GCF_000696425.1 Galeopterus variegatus
CCTATTGCATTATTTTTTTCTACTGTATTCCTCATAATAACCCCAAGTTTTAATGTTTTCCCTGTTCCTCATGACAAAATATAGCTAGTTTAAAATACAATACAATACAATACAATACTTGGCCAAAGTAAGTCAAGAATATGTTAAGCATAAGAAGTTACTCTTTTAACAAGTGACAAACCTGGAAATAAAAACAGAGTTCATTTGATACCAAAATGTTCTTGGTATTCTGAATGGCACTGACAGCTTTCTAGCTACAAGAAATAAGGATGCATGCTTTGAAGTTTGAAGATTCTAAAATAAGCCAATCAACCTTTCCTGGTGAAGTTTTATAATTATTTGCAACTGAATGTTTGGTTTAAGACATGGATCAATATACATCTTACAATTTTATAGCAGCTACTTTATGTTAACACACAAGGTATGCAGAGGATTTCCACTTGGAGCAAAATGTCTTGTACAAGGACAGAATTCATTTGATGCATTTGATAATGGCATAAAAACCAATTTAGCAAGAGAAGTGTAGATTGACAGGAACATTTCCCCCTTTTTGTTTTTGAAGTCTAAGTGATTTTTGGAAACTCTTATTAACCCTGGCATCTTCCAGACAGGAGTTTAAGAGCAGTACATACTCTGAGGACATTATTCCTATGTAATTATATATGCATTTTATAGAAGGATAATTTTTTAAAAAAACTTTAAAAAATTGTGGAAAAATAAAATAAAAGATAATATTAATCTTTCCATGAGCTTTTTGAAGACCCCTAATACACATCCCCATTCTCATTCATTTTTTCATGAACCTCATTCACTTTTTTCAGTTGAAGTTGATGAGTCATTTTTACCAAGTTCTTCTAATCTTCATATGTAGTAGTTCAGATCAGTCAGACCTGAACATTTACAAATTAGCAAAATAACCTGATAATGAATAATGAATTCTGGTATGTCTACATAATTTTCTTTATGAAACTTAATGATATTACAGCAACTTTGAATCTCTTGAAGTTTTTTATTTTGTCTCTCGACTGAACTAAGGTCCTAGCATATCATCCTGGAAACTCAGATTTCCGGGTCATAATTCATATGATTCATTCACTTAACAAACATTCATTGATCACTTTGTATATAAAGTGTTGGGTAGGGGGTTCTACAGATACATTTTTGCCACTTAAGTTAAAGTTATTTTTTACAGACTGAGGTGAAATGATTTGCTTTCATTTGTGTTGTCTTTCTGTTTTGCACATGTTTTTAACTTCTGTTTTATACCTTCTTTGACATGGTAAAGGTACAATTTACTAAATAAATGCTAGTTAACTGAAAAATCCTTTCCCAGGGTTAAAACCAGGTTGAACCATAGAATTCACAACCTTATTTTAATGGCAACACCTTTACTTTGTTTCTCCTCAATGCACTG
>NW_007731550.1:138733-140272 GCF_000696425.1 Galeopterus variegatus
TTTTTTTTGGCAACAAACCTTTACTCTAAATAGTATTCATATGTTTAATTACTAGCTAATGACTCTGAGGTCTCTGGACTGAACAATCTTTAGGATTGTTTAAGGGTATCTTTTTAAAAATCTCTTTCATGTTAGTGACAATGCTCAAATAGTCTAAGGGTGAATTAATGCATTTAGAAAATTGTTGTAATGTAGTCAATTTATTTTATCAATATGAAAAAAGCCCCAAGAATTGAAAGAGAGCTTTGATATTGTCCTTGCCCATTCTTCAGAGGAATTTAGAACTTTCCTTAACAGCTAAATCATAAAGACAGTTCTTCAGGAATGTGAAGATGTTTATGTTTTGCATTATTCTCAATTTACAAAGTGGAAACCCAGTGTAGTTTAGCAATTAAAATTATGTTTATTATATGCACTATATAATATTAATTATATTTATATTATATTATTATCTTATTGCTATTATCTTATTTTTATTAACCTCCCATTATGTCACATCAATGACAACAAAGCAAGATTGATACCACAACAAAATTTTCCCACCAAATTTTTCCTCATGCTAACAGAAAATGACCTTCTAGAGATGGAAGTATTGCTGTTATGGTACGTTTAACACTTACTGTACTCGGTATTCTGAAAAATGCATTTCTTGCTACCAAACTTCTCAGTAATGTGACAAGTGCCCCTTAGAATTCACAAGTTAGAGAATAATTTGGGAACTGTTGTCAACAGTACTGCCTACAGACAATTTGGAGAGGCTTAGCAGGAAAGGCCATAGCTGGAGAAGAGAGACTTTGGATCATGAACAATGTTTGTTACTACTGGGTTACTAATTAAGAATGGTGGCTGAAGTGAAAGTCATCACCTTTCTTCTACCAGTGTTAATAACATAGTGAGATAACATTAAAGTGGCTGCTTACTTTTACATCTTTTCTTATATGACCCTTCAAATATTATGCAAAAAAGAAATGCTTTCTATGATCTTAATAAATCACAAATGAATAAAATATGTCCATGAGTGTGATANATAGAATTCACAACCTTATTTTAATGGCAACACCTTTACTTTGTTTCTCCTCAATGCACTGGAAGGGTTATCTGAGAAAAGTTAGACTTTTCTAGGGTCTCTTAAGCCCATTTGTTTGTGGGTAACTGTCTTAGGCAGTCCTCAAACAGGATAGAATGTTTTCATATTCACAATCATTTTGGACTGCCTAAGCAATCAGAGGTATAGCTTCAAATGGATTTTGGAAGTTAATGTGTGCTGAAAAGATTTATCACCTATCTTACCAGGTGGCCATTGCTCCAGTAGAAATTAGAAGATCCCTTTTGGTGAAACAGGAACTGATGGATTAAGCTCATCTGAAATCACTTGTGGCTGTAAAAGATGGTGCTGTAATAATCAGGATGCTAGCCTCAGTGGTCTGGAGAAGTTCCAGCTCTGTAATTACTTCTGCCTACCTCTTTTCCTCCCTGTGGTTTTAATGGAATTATTTTCTGTGCCTTGGGAAGAAAATAAAAAAGCTAATAAAGTCATGT
>NW_007731550.1:142188-145152 GCF_000696425.1 Galeopterus variegatus
GAAATGCTTTCTATGATCTTAATAAATCACAAATGAATAAAATATGTCCATGAGTGTGATACCTTAATCTCCAGAGAAAAGTATATATTAAACAGCCTTTGCTCTGATGGCTATTTGGTTGTGTTCTAGGTTGGAAATTTTGTTCCTAATGCAGAGGACTCTGTAGCATTCTCTCTTTATTATTTTCTTGCAGTGGAACTTGATGTAGGAAGTAAAAATATTTCAGAGCTGTTACCCTCAGTAACCTTGACAATGTCAATTAGCCAGAATTTGGGGGTCTTCAATACTTCTATTTGTTAACATGCTGGCAACCAGTGATTTCAAATATTCAATAGATACTGTAGAGTTTAATATTTGGGGTGCTAATATGAGTTTTAATATCTAAAGCTGTCATTTTCAGATATGGAAATTAAGATACTTGCTAAAATGATCTGGCCAAATACATAGAGTGAAATAAGTCTGTCAAAGGGCATGGAGCAAATACCCTAGAATTTTAAGGTAAAATAAACTTGTTTAAGATTGCAATGTGGGAGAGGAAGAAGTAGTCACATTATGNGATTTAATCATTTCACTCATAGGTATTTACTCAAGGTAATTGGAAGCTATGTCCATATTGACTTGTACATAAATGATCATAACAACTTGTAATAGGTAGAACTTCGATGCAACCCAAATGTTAAACAATGGATGAATGTATGAACAAACTGGAGTATATCTATAAAATTGAACACTATTCAGCAATAAAAAGGAACTACTGATACATATAACAATATGGATGAATTTTTAAATAGCGATACAGAGTGAAGCAAGTCAAGAGTATATTATGATTCCATTTATGTGTAGAAGCAAATGTATCTCTAGAAACTTTGCAGAAAGCTGATCAGTGGTTTGCCTGAGGGTTAGGGCAGGGAGTTGGTTGTGGAGGGGAGGGAGAGATTACAAGGGAACATCTGGAAACTTTGGGGAATGATAAATATGTTTAGCATGTCTATTAGTCTGTTTCTGTTGCTTATAACAGAATATCTAAAACTGGGTAATTTACAAAAAATAAAAATTTATTTTTCACAGTTTTGGAGGCTGGGAAATCCAAAGTTCAGGGAACACATATAGTGGGGGCTTTTTTGTTGGTGGTGATTTTCCACAGCAAGGCAGGGTAACACATGGTGAGAGTGGGATGAGCAAGAGAACTAACCTGTTCACTCACTGTCCTTATAAAGCCATCAGAACCATACCCATTACCACTCATTAAATCATCAACCTATTACTCCATGAATAGAGCAATTCATTCAGTAGGGCATGGTCCTTTCCTCACACTCTAATCATCTCTCAAAGACCNTAAGGTAAAATAAACTTGTTTAAGATTGCAATGTGGGAGAGGAAGAAGTAGTCACATTATGTCAGAAGATCAAAACACATTAGACTTACACTATATGTTTATAGTAAAGATATAGATGCACTTCACTATAGAAAGCAAAATATAGCACTAGTAATAGCCTGTCCATTTATTTCTTCAGAAATACAAACTATTTTTCTAAGTGAAGTTTGGAGAGTCAAATGAGTATAATGTAAAATGTACTGGTCAAAGCCAACCTGGTATAAATCTTAACTTTTCCTATGGTAGATAATGTTTTAATCCTGTGCAAATTTCTTCACTTTCCTGAGGCTTAGGAGGCAGTCAAACTTAACCATTCTTTTCAGCTTTGACATACTATAATTCTCTAGAAGACAAAAAAGTTAACTTATTTAAAATGCATGTACTTTTTAGATGCAAAGAACCAATTCAATGCATTTATTATATTAGTTTACCAACTGAAAATAATTTGAAATACTTTATGCTTTGGAAGAATTATTTAAAATATGTTCTCTTCTTTGTTTACATTTTATTTTTTTATTTTGCATGTTATCTGGAGTATTAGATGCACATTATGTATAGTCAGTCTTTACTCATTAATTCATTTTTTAAATTGATCATAAACTTAAATTCATATGGAAATGCAAAGAACCTAGAATAGCCAAACAATTTTGTAACAGATGAACAAAATAGGAGAACTAACACTACTTGATTTCAAGATTTATTACAACTATACAATAATCAAGGCAGTGTGTAATTGGCATAAAGACCAACCAATAAATCAGTGGAACAAAAAAGAACAAAGATTCCAAAAACATTCCTGCACATATATGAACTGATTTTTGACAAAAATGTGTAAAGACAATTTAGTAACTAAAACAATTGATATCCATATGCAAAAATAAAATAGATTAATGAATGAACATATCCATATTCTATATCCTGTACAAAAATTAACTAAAAATGAATCATAGATGAAAATGTAAAATCTACAACTATAAAGCTTTCAGAATAAAACAGAGGAGAAAACCATTGTAACCGTAGGTTTCACAAACACGTCTTAAGATATAATACCAAAAGCAAAGTTCATAAAATAACAAACTGACAAATTGGACTTTATTAAAAGTAAAAACTTCTGCTCTTTGAAAGATAATGTAAAATAATCAACAATCTATAGGCTAAGGGAATATATTTACAAATCATATTTCTAATAAAAGGCTTATATCCAGAACTCTCAAAATAACTGAATTTAAAGCAAATAAGCAAAAGATTTAAACAAATCCTTTACTAAGACATGCAGAAAGTCAATAAAGATATGAAAAAATACTTAGCCTCATTAATCGTTAGAGAAATAAAAATTGAAAGCACAATGAGATGCGACTACACCCATATTAGAACGGCAAAAATTGAAGAGACTGACCATTCTAAACATTGTTAAGGGTAAGGAGGAACTGCAATTCTTATGTACTGATAATGGGGATGTAAAATGGTACAGCCACTTTGGAAAAGGTCTGGCAGTTTTTGAAAATAGTTAAGTATACACCTTCAAAGGGATTTAATCATTTCACTCATAGGTATTTACTCAAGGTAATTGGAAGCTATGTCCATATTGA